>NW_005841848.1:5245425-5275072 GCF_000455745.1 Alligator sinensis | reverse complement strand
ACACCCCCATATATATATATATATATATATAACTTTACTTAAGCAAATAACTTAGTTTAGTCCAAAGAGGCTATTTGAAGGGGAAAAGTTTATTTAAGGGTCTCATTCAACCTCTAATCTTCCCCACCTCAGGAGCTGACCTGGAGGAGGAAGTCAGAAGTCTACATGTCTTTGACTTCTTTATGGCTCCACAGTTTTACAAACTGCCTTGCTGAAGGCATGACTGAGCTGCCAAAGGGAACACTGATTGATAGCTCACTGACACATATCTTTAAGAGCTGCAAAGATTATATATGCTGCCAACTTTTACCAGTTTCAAAGCTATGAGGTAAGCGGCCAGTCTGGTTGCAGAGAATTGGAGCAGTCTCATTAGCCAGGGATCGGGGGAAGGTGTGGTAACTCAAGTGCTTTGCTCAGGCAGGCTTGCTTGATTAAAGTCCCTGACACCTAGAAAATGTAGACCATGTACAGTGCATTGTTTCTGCAGGTTTCAGTGACCACTTCAAAACACAAAACGCTTAAATTCTCAGCTGTGCCAGAGCCATGTTTAAGGAAAATCAAGGAGAGGCGTTAGGAATGATTTTAGTTTTTGATACCATCAAAGGATCAAACCAGATTTTGGCTTGCATTAGAGTGACCCATAGATAGGGGATCAGAACAACTGATTTATTTTCTCTGAAAAGCTAAAACCTTATTTTTGTTTTCTGTATTTTTAGACTGTTGTGTTTAAAGCTACTATTGAAACTCTAGAAACTAAAGACTAACATCTAGAGAAAGGTGGGGGAAATCAAGAACTGAATGATGTGAGAACTATTTTAGAGAGAGGAGACTTCAAGCTGATTTGCTGGAAGATAAAATTTGTCATCTCTCTGGGCTCTTTTATAAAGAAGGACTAAGGCCACATGGAACATTTTTCATTTCTACTGCAATTAATAGTTCCTATAACTTGTTTGTCTGTATTACAGATCCTCAGTTGGGATAGCAATGTCACTACTGGAGGTGCAGTTTTTGTCAGCAGAAGGAGAGTTTCTGTTGCTAGCTACCTTGCCTCAGTAGAGATGTATTGATAAAAAACGAAACAAAACACTCCTCTGTTGCCATAGTGGCTTTTATGGTGGGGAGTTTGTTGGCATAGCTATCTATGTCTGCTGGGGTGTGCATGATAACCCAAGCTGAGGAATGAGTTCTCTTTAACTTGAGCAAGCCATCTATCAGTGGCATAGGGAGCTCATTGAACACCTGGGGCAGAGGAGGGAGGAGAAAAGAGGGTGGCAGTGAGGGTATGCCAACTACAGTAGACCAGGGGAGAGCAGGAAGCACCATTTTGCTTATTCTATTCGTCCTCTGCCCCCCAGATACACTGGCATGGCACTGAACTGCACGGCTCCTGTGGCTGGGCAGAAGCAGTGCAGGACTCCCCTGCATTGCTTCCCAGGGGAATACCATTATGCTCAGTTCACTTGCCCGCTTACCCCCAGATACATTGTTTAGTGTGGTGCTGTACTGCCCAGCTTGTGTGTGACCTAACAGGGGCAGCACAGAACTTCTCCTGTCATAGGAAAGACTCCTGGTGAGGGGTCCTAGAGCAGTTATTTTACTGCCAACTATAGCTTGAGGGAAAGGAGGGTAAGGTGTAGACAAAAGAAACTGTTTGTGCCAGCAGGCACCACTGTTGTGCAGAACCTTGCTGTACATAGACAAGTTCCAGTTTGCAGTTTGGGAGACAGGCATTGCAGCCTGTATTCTTCTCTTTCATAGCAAATGAATAGGGAGTAGGTGGAGGCGTATGCCAGCCTCAGATATAAAGGCAAGAGTGGGCAGTACTGTAGTAACTAAGTTTGGTGCTGGGGCAAAGCCTGCAGCGGCAGCCTGCCCTCACCTTGCACATGCCCCCACATACTTGCCCAGGAGCACACACAACAGCAGCCTGCTGTTCTTCCCCCATCCCCTGCACTCCCCCAAAGAGCTGCTCGCAGCTCTGTCCCGTGACCCGCTTGAGCTGGTCAGTGCCTGTTGGCGCCCTTTTGCTTTGGTGCCCGGGGTGATCGCTCCACTTGCCCCCTCCACCTCCATTGCTACGGCACCAAGATTGTGGTAACAGTTTGCAAAGAATTCTTCCTTCTTCCACTTGCAACAGAGGAGTCCAGGGAGGATCTCTACATCCATTTCCTTCCTAGTGTACTTCCTGTGTGGATGCCGCCTTTCTATCCTATTTGCAATCTTAAGGCACTACTTAAACCTGAATGAGGAAAACATAAGTGTGAACATTTTCCTTTAGAAGAAAAAAAGATTTCTCCATAGTCTTGGCATTACAGTCTAATCCAGCAGTTCTCAACCTATTCAAGCCACTGCCTCTGCTTACATCAGTGGTGCTCCTCCAGGGTACTGCCATCAGGTGAAACAGTCTCATGAGCCTCGTACAGAACCATATTGGGGAGCAGCCGCGGCAGGAACTGGCACTCCAGCCTGAACATAGGAACATAAGAACTGCTGTTTTGATGCTCAGTATCCTGTGTCACACAGTGACAGAGAGGGGATGCTGAAAGGGGAAGTGAACTGGGTATGACCAGAGTTTTTTTCCATTGTTCCTCTCTCACTTGCAACCTCCAGCATTTAAAGTCTAGGACGTTCTGATTCAGAGCCTATATCTCTAACTCCCATGCTCAATAGCTACTGATACATCTTTTCTTTAAGAATTTGTCCAGTCCCTTTTTTAATCTGGCTAAACTGTCAACTTCCACAACATCCTGTGGCAATGAGCTCTACAGTTTAATTACATATGTGTGAGAGAGAACTTCCTTTTGTTAATTTCAAATTTACTAAGTACTGGTTTCATTTTATAACCCCTTGACCTCAAGCTCTTACACTGAGAGAGAGAGAGAGAGAGAGAGAGAGAGAGAGTCAATAATAGATCCCTATTTAATGCTCTTCACCATTTAGTATTTTGTAATTCCTTATCATGTCCCCCCTCAAGCATCTCTTTTCTAAACTGAATAGGCCTGACCTCTTTAGTCTCTCCTTATATGGAAGCCCCTCCCCCTCCTAATCATTAAGTTTTTCCAATAAACCTAGTTATTCATTACAGTGGCCCAAAGACAGGGGATCAGATGAACTGATTTATGTCCTCTAATGCAGTGCTGGCTCATGCAGCAGCCCTTCCCAGCACCATTTTACATGCTTCTCCTGGAAATAGAGGCCTGCAGGACAGTTCCACCTGGATGATTTATTTCCTGCTGCTGCCAGGTGAAACTGTCCTGTATGCCTCTGTTTGTTGGAAGATCATTAAGGGTTGGACTAGGAAGGAGTGCCAGCTCCTGCCATAGCTGCTTTCTGATTGGCCTCCTCACGAGGCGCACAGAGCAGTTTCCCATGCCGGTGGTGATGCCAAGGTACCCTTGAATGGGATTCAGCAGCAGACTGGTTTAGTCAGAAGTGTAAGTCCAGGCATCTAAATTAGCCTCAGTTCTATTCAGAAGGAAACTTACTTTTGCTCTAAATATTGAAAATTACCCATTTTCAGGCTTCTGACAGTTATTTAGCATGCTTTACATGTCTCGCCCAGTTGCCAAGGGTGAGGCTTATGCAGCCTTTTGAGTCTGTGCAAAACATAACACATTGGGGCTGCTACCAGACAGAAGTAATAACACATCAACAACAGGACCATAGTACTCAAAAGCACTTCTTAGGAGGGTTATTTTAGCTTTCAATCACTAATGCTTTTAGTGCCAAAGCTGCTTTTTAAAAATGTCTCTTATAATAGAGAGATTTTTGACCTTTTTGTTTTAAAATCTCCCAGTGCTCCAAAATAACTGAATACTTTTTTTCTGCAAATTGTAAAAGGTTAAGAGGAGAGAACCATCTGGGTCAGAAAATTGTCATGCATAATGGCAAGGTGTAAGGACTGAACATGGGAGTGTTGAAAGGAGGTTTGGAATTGATATGCATCTGCAACTAGGTACTTACTGTTCCTGTTATAATGTAAAATAGCATGGTTTATAACATGGAATGTGTATGTTTAAGTATCAGTAAATGATGTGTTCATTTAGTTATGCAATTACACATCTGCAAATTAGAGTCAGTACAAGATAACCACAGAGAAGTCTTTCACACTTTATGTAAATGTGAAAAAAATTTAAATGTCAGAAAAAAGTTACTCTACAATTTCTCCACTGGATGGAGACAGTACACTAAACCTTGTAAGCAAGTATTTTACTACGGTAGCTGTTATGAAACGTCTTACAATGAAAGGATTGCGTGCAATAGCACACACTGCAGCAACAAATAGTGGAATGTCTGCTAGATTTCTACATCAAATTATATCCATTGTTACTTTTAAGGTTTGTTTTTGAGTTATCTTTGTAATGAAAAATGATAGGATTAGCAAGAATCTTTCCTCTCTGTACATTTGCCCCAAAGAGAAAACCAGGGGAAGGATTGTGCTGCTCTTTCTTATCCTTTTGTCACTGATGTCATAGGAGTTTTATTCCAGGTTCTTATGATTTTGCAGGCTGTATCTATTCAGTAAACCTACCATAAGCCAGAGGGGAAGTAGTGTAGCTGTTTCTGCAGTGTTTTAAGTGGCAGTGACTATGCCAGTTAGGTTGCCCATATTGTCACGTAGATGTAGCTACATAGCTTCTGGTTTAGCAAGCAGCCTGCCTGGAGCAGCATATCATGCTTGGGTGCGGCTCATAAGCACAATATGAACATGGCTACAAGAAGTTTGTTTCCAGTTTAGCTTAAAGTGTTGAACTTCAGCAGCCAGATGCCACTGTAGGAAGTTTGAACTACAAGGGTAGGACTGCAGTTCACATTGCCTTAGCACTACCAGCTACAGTACTTGCTGTCTGCATTGGAGTCATCGCAGGTGTTCTAGTGTGGGCAGGGCACTGGGGGGTCAGCAATAGAGGCAAAATTTATTACCCTTCCCCCCAGCATACACACATGCATGCTTCATTATCCACTTAGCATTGTGTACTAAGTGGATAAGACAGACAGAAAAGACAGTTTCCAGCACCCTTATCTCAGCTTTTATTACTTCTGAGCTCCTATGGGGTCAAGGTCAGTGTCCAGAGAGGAGGCATTTGCCTGCTGCCAGTTGTAGGTAGAAGTAGCTGGGCTGAGAGCAAGGACACGCTACAGGTGAAGAAACTAAGGATGAGTACCTTGTATGTAATGGTGGTGGTGGGGGAGAGCCGGGCCCTGAAGATTTCTGAGGAAGGGTCTGTGGCACCCATCAGAAGTAGGACAGGTCTTCTCTTCCCCTGCTTTATGGGTGTGTGTGCGCTTCTGTATGTTTTGGACAACTTTGGTACCTGTTACAGTGCACTACATTTCTTAGTGGTGCACTTAAAAAATGACAACTCCCATACATACAGGAGAGTTGGCCTGATATATTATTGCTGCTCCATACTTCTAGGTTGCAAATTGATCACAGAATTTTAAAAATGAGGATTATATAAAAATAAGTTGTTTTAAAACCATAAAGGTCCCAAAAGGAAAATAGCACCTCTTGCAGCTGCTGCTTTGTGTTATATGCAGTAAATACATCTTTAGACACCTTTAAAATTTCGTTTTGATGTGCACACTAAAAACTCCATAGGGGGGAAAAGATTCAGTAACACTTTCCTGATAGCTGCTTGTCAGTTACACACCTGTGATTTTGTTCCCTAACTACACTAGCTATTAGACCTATTATGTACTAATTGCTTGAAAGTGTCTTTATATTTTCTTAAATTAAAGTCTTGGGAGTCTTTCCATTGACTTCAGCAGGTTTGGAGTAGACCCATAAGGCTAAGTCCTTAAAAGTACTTAAATTACCAAGTGTTTAATGAAATCTTTGAAGCTCTGATTAGGTGCATAGACTCCCCTGTGTAATGCCTTGGGAAAGTATATGGAAAAGGTGCTAAGAAACCTGTAAAGCAGGGGGTATCTCAGCTAGTCATTACTGCTCTGGGTGTGCTGCCTGTGAACTGAAGGCAAGGTGTCTGTGTCTGTGTTTGGGGACAAAATGTCAGTAGTTTAGAAGCAGGTTAACTGGCATGGTTACTTCACAAATGTTAATAGGCCCATGCAAATGCCATACTGGTGAGCCTCTCTGTTTGTCTCTTCCAAATCCGCCCTGTCTGCTATGTATTTATCCTTTGACCTGCATATGACTGTAAACTCTGAAAAGTTTTTTTAGTATCTTTCTGCTTGGCTGCTTCACAGTAGATATGTGAGCTGTATTCATGAGATGCTCCTCCTGAATGAGGTTGTTTCACATCTTTGCAAACACACAGAATTGGCCAGTATGTTGGGCCAACAAAGGTGTTGTGAGGGTGGGCTACAATAACTTTTCTCCTTGTCAAAAAACAAGTTTTCCCATAATGCAAAGCTCAGACTTAGGAAAACTCATTCATTTCACATCATGTAAGTCAAATGTAAGCTTTTTTACTTTGGTTTCCTTTGCATTGGTTCTTGTCCCCTCTGTTTCACTATGAATATCAGGTTTAAAATGTGGAGATGCACATCTTTTCCACCAAGCACTTGCAGAACTCACAGTCTGGATTTGGATACTGAGCACTTGGAAATCAATAATCAGATCTAGTGTTTTAGTTTGCCTTATATATGTAGGCTAGGGACAGACATTCAAAAAGCCTGAGCCTGAATTGATTCAAAGTTTTCAGGTTAGTCTAACCTGGCTTGGCTGAATCACTTTGTAAGTGCACAGACATCCCAGACATGCAGGCACATCCCTGCAGTGGCTCAGGCTAGAAGCCAGAGGGTGCTAGAGCAGCCCTCCCTTCCTTCCGAAGAGCTGAGGGGGGCATGGCCAGGCATTTAGGATTAAGGAGGCCCGCCCCTTCCTTGATAACAGAGCATTTATCAGCTCTGTTATCACCATTTATCACCCATCAGAAAACAGCCTCTCTCATTAGTTTAAGCTCTTCTTAAACAAATAAGGAACAAGGGACATTACCGACTGAGCTTTGAGTAGCTCCAAAAAGCCCTTAGCCGACATTGCTGTCTGCCATAGCACAGACCATAGCCAGCATGTGGTCTGCTAGCTAAAGCTGTGTGTCTGTGTTAGGCAGAGTGGGTGGGGGATCCCTGATTAGCAGGGAGCAGTGAGGGGAGGAAGAGAGTAAGAGGAAGCCAGGTAGATGTTGCTGTGCCTGCAAGTCTCTGCTGGAGCTGCAGCCAGGGAGCAGAGGGGAGGGACCAGCTCTGCTGTGGGGTGGAGAGCCCTGTCCAGCCAAGAGAGCATGCCGGGATGCTAAGGGAGTCTGACTGAACTTAAACCAGGAAGGGGTCTGGGACAGACATTGCATAAATCAGTTTGACCCAAATCAGTTAAGTCTGATACTACATTCAATCAGGTTTATCTCAAACTGGTTTATGTGCACTGAACATCTGTTCTATTACAGGTTTAAACCATCTGATCATTTAATCCGGTTTATGTGTAATGTCTGTCCCTAGCTGTAGAGGGTCTCTCTTGAAGTTTGGTTCCTCGTTGTCGCTGTCAACATTTGCAGAGCCTGCATATGGAATTTTAGTTTAGCATCATCTGTACCAGATTTGTGTACATACTTATGTTCTCTTATAGCTTGACTTAATTGCACTAGAGAATTCATACACTCCATTTCTTTCTAGTTTGGAGGAAAAGGTCACATAACGCTATTCAGATTTTATATGGAGAGTTGCATCCTAAAAAAGATTACAGAATCTTTAGAAACCAAGTTAAATGTAAACAGACACATTTTTTTTTAAAGAAGCATGTGGTAATCCTGAAGAAACACAACCCTACAGCAGGTGGTGTGTGTTTTGGGACACTGAAAGGGCATTTGCATCTCTTCATATAAAAAGTTTAAAATTAACATACTTAACATCTTGAGCTGTATAAAGGGCATAATATGTTATAGTGTTCTTTATCATTGCTATTTGTAAGTTACTTTTCTCTGATAACAAACTGTTCTACTCTTTTGGGTCTCCATGATGTGGCTAGCTGATGCTCTGCATTCTGTTATTGAAGTATGTCTGCACTAAGGGTCTTGCCGCTGTTGTAGCTAGACTCTTACAAACCACAGATGTAGATGTGCTGCTTTCATACAAAGAGGACTTACTCTGGGGCTCTCATTGCATATTTCATTATGGTACAGCTTAAAGTTGAAAGAAATGTTTTTACCAGCCTCCAGCTATTCGAGGTGTTCCTTTGTCTTAAATATGGACTTTGCCACTTTCAGTCCTCAGTGTTGTTACCTACAAGAACTCAGTGTTTCTTGTAATGTTTATAGCTGTATAACAGAAAGAACCTGCTTCCTGAGCAATAAAGAGTATGGATAGTACATATCACATCAGTGCTATGCACTATTATTCCATGCAACTCATGTTCAGATATGATATCCTGGTCTGAATCTTCAAAACCCTTGATAGGTTAAGCTTCAGTTAGCTACTGTTTGCGCTTTCTAGACAGAGGCCGTAAGGAGCTGCGCTACCCTAGAGGAGAGGCTATTCTAAACACTAATCAGAGAAGTAGCGTTTTATAGAATAAGGTCTGAACTCCAATCTGGAAATGTTTAGGTTTGGAGGACATTAGTACCTCACTGAGGCTTGCTACTTAACTAGTAACAAATTCCTGGAGTGTCTCCAGTTACAATTAAAAAGAAACAGCAAACAGCTTCATCATCTAATTTATAAGCACATTAACCACAGAATGGTTCCTGGTAATGTAGTGTTCCCTGCCGCAGTATAACTTTCTGCTTAGGAATGGCAATCTTTTTCATTGGTGGATACCCACCTTTTAGCCCTTTCTCTTTCCCATGCATCCTTGGAGTACTGGGAGCAGCCATGGTGGACCCTGCAAGAATGGGATTCACTTGGAACTCTTCCATCAAGACCCATTTCTTTGTGTAGGCTTGTGATGTAATGATGACTGCTGTTCTAAAGAAGGAGAGAGAGGAGAGTCTCACTTGGACATAACCTTATTTATTGTTGTTCCTTGACTAGTATGGCTACAATTCCAAGCAGATTGTTAGCAGTACTACCATTATTATTTCTTGTTTCCAATATTACTCAAAATATGGCAGGTAATGCCTGGCCCTCCCCTCCCCCACCTTTCAAAAGAAAAAAAAAGAAAAGGCAAGGTCAGTGTCTCAATAACTTACTTTCTGCAGCTTTCCGTGAATAGCATCATCCTTTTCTTCCTCTGACTGTGCCCATTCTTGGTGAAGCCCACTCAAAAATGATGTCTCTGCTAAAAGCTATTTTGGTTACTTCTTGATCCTCATGTTCTAGGAAAACCATGCCACTCAGATGGTGTTACAATTAAACAAATGTACACAGATAATCATTAAAATGGCTGCATAAGAACAATGAAATACAGAAATACTTCCTAACATAGGATATTACAAGTGAGAGTGCCTTGTGGAATATTTTCTTTCCATCTAAAACCTTTTATTGTACTGAGTATTCTATATGTCCTCCCATAAAATGGATTCTTAAATAACCACAGTAACCTAAACCTTTTTTCAATAACTTTTCTTTATGGAGCAGGAACTCTAATCTGAAGCTATTTGCTCCCACTTTGGCTTGAAGTATAAATGGTGCTAAAACTCCTTCTGTGTCTCTAGTTCCAATTAAAAATTCAATAGTTTAAATCTAATGATAAAAAGCTAGTTTTGGTGCAATAATACTGTGATCCTATCATATAGTATGTACTATAACAGTATGTAGCGTAGCTTCCTCTTAAGAGCTGTTATATCTTAATTGGTCACTGATGCAAAGAATGTAATGGAAAACCAATTAAAGTGAGTTCATTCCTTCTGCAATGGGATATCACAGCCCCTTGCGTAGAATATATCTGCTATAAACTTTATACTTTAAACCACACAGGAGATAAGTTTCTGTGTAAAGATTGAGTGTGTAGGATTATTAGCCTTCATTATTGTGGTGCAGAATCTACTAATACTGGATAGAAGAGGTATTGTGCAGAATCTACTAATACTGGATAGAAGAGGGAAATGGACAATGGGACAAAGAATGGAACAGTTTTCTCCTGGTTATTACACTAATAATGTTTATTTCACTGTTACATTGCCTTATCTCTCTGTTGTTAACCTCTTTTATAACATGGTAAGAAAGTAAGCAGGGTACATTTTTCATTATTGTGCCCAGTGCCCTGATCCCTCATTGGTGGCTCTAGGAATTATTGTGATACAAGAATAAGTAGTTTTTATTTTAGCCACTCTTGCTAGCGTCTCTTACAAAGCCACTCATGTCCATTGTTCTTTTATGGCATTGCTGTTTTTAGGGCTAAAGCTATTCTGAAAATCATTTTAGAAAGAAATGAGTCTAAAAAAATCTCATATATCTAGATGAAAAATGTTACATAATGATAGAGTGAACAAATACAGAGTTTGTGCATGTTTTTTAGGAATTTTCCACATCCAGATATCTGATGATTTGAGTGTACAAGGTGGCTGTAGTGGCCCAACCTCAGTGGGAATAGAGGGTATTCCCACCCAGACTGTTCTGGTGGTCAGGGCAACCTTCTGGGAAGTGGGAGACACTGGTTTTAGTCACTTCAAGCTGAGAGAGGGGCAGAACATAGATTTCTCACTTCTAAGTGAGTGCTGTACTATTACTGTATTTATGTGAATCCAAGACAACTGTGAATTTAAGATGATTCCACAATAATTAGATTCTAAACATGGGAAATTATAAATTTGTTATAATTTTCCATGTATAGAAAGGAGGGTCATCTTAAATCCCCCTCCCCACATCACCCACTGTGGCATGGAGAGCAGCAGGGGGGAAAGCGGCAAGGAAAGCAGTGGGGGGGGGGAGGGGCAGGTGGTCAGACCCTTGTCCCTTGTACCTCCTGTACCTTGGTTCTCTTGCCACTTATCCTCTTTTCCCCTCCCAATTTGTGCACCCCCTATGTGCCTGCCCACCAGCCATTTGTCCCTCCACCCCTTTCCCTTCTCCCTAGGGTACCTGCCTTCACTGCCACCTGCCCCCTCCAGTGTCTCTTCTCTCTGGCCACTTGCCCTTCCTGCTGGTTTCCCTGCCACTTGCTTCCCACAGTTCCTGCCCTCCCCACTCATTGCTGCTTACCCTATGTGGTGGCTGTGGCCCCAGCCCTGGCCCTGAGCAGGTAGTGGTAGGGTGGCCATCATAGAGAGCATTCTGTTTTTCTGCTACTTTGTCCTCTATTGATATAAAACATGATGCCTTTATGTCCTCTATTTTTCTCTTCAAGAGAGACATAAAGGCGTTGGATTTCGTAACAATAGAGGACAGAGGACAACTGGACTGTCATCTATGATGACCACTCTAGGTAGTGGTGGTGGCTCCAGCCGTGTTCCTGACCTTCACCAGCCAGCATTGGTGATGGCAGCTCTGGCTCCAGCCATGGCTCAGGGCAGCTGGCATTTGCAGCTTCAGCTCTGGTGCCAGTCGCAGCTGCCAACTGGTCTGGACTGGTACTAGAATCTAAGACAAGGCTTTTTTCCTATGTTGTTGGGAGGAAACCCTCCCACACAATCTTGGATTTGAGTCAATACAGTATCCTTTTATACTAAAGGTGAACACCCTTACCTCAGAAGAGGATTGCATCCTTTGGTCCTAAATGGATAAAGCAACTACTTTGCAACCTTGATTCAGGTGCCAAAGATTTGGAGAGGGTAGGAATTTAGACTCAACACTGTACTCAAAATTTCCTGTTGGTTAACTCTGGACAGCTTCTGTTCAGCATCCAGGCTCTCTGAACAGCCTTTCAGAATCCCCTGGCTGTATCAGGGGCCTATGTGCTTAACTCAATTTCTTTGAATCCCCAGCTGATTTGCAGGTATTGTGATGTCTAAAATGCTGCTCTACATTTCACAGTGAAGTTTTACTTTTATATATGCTGCACTTTTATTTATCTGAATTTACAGAGTGGTGTTTTCAGGTGCGTTAGCCTACATTTTAACTAAAAAAATACTGTGTGAAACAGAAGTAGTTGATATATAATAACTGCAGAACAGGAAATTGGAAATTGAATCCTGTGCCAAAGACCTAGGCTGCTTATGACTTGTCAATGAAGTGAATTCCCTCCAACTGTATGTCTCATACTACGAAGAATTTTTATTCTTTTGGGTGCCAAAGACCAGGGGCTGCCAAATTAAGTGTCACTTTCTATTGAGTCCAGTTTATGAATTTTTACCTTTGAAGGGACACTGTGAGAAGAACTCATATTCTTGGCTTTCCATGGGGTAAGTTTTTTGTTCGTCAGTTTTTACTGGGGGATGCAATGTCCCAAGATAACCGCAAAAAACCCCCAAAACAAACCAAAAATTAAAAAAAAAAGTAAAATGGCCACTAATGATTGTGACTTGAAGCTTAAAATCTTTGCGGTTTTACTTCAGACTGCTTTCATTCCAATGAACAGTGCTTGAGATGTCATTTCAGAAACATCAAAACCCACCTTCATCTGTCTGTTAAGCTTCTTTGATTTGACATTCTAATAACCCATATTTGATTCATATCCCAAGGTTGTAAATCTTTTTTTTAGTGTACTGATTTTTAATATGTCAATGGTAATGGAACAGAAAGCATTAACATTGGGAGTTTGTTTCATAATGAGAATGAGTTTGAGGAGTGCAGACAGTTGGAAAATCAGCCTGCTGTGTTCTTTAAGTTGAGAGATACAAATTGATTGGTGTGTTGTCTGGAATTAGTTGATATGATCAGTATTCCTATTTTTCTTCAGACCTTCTTGATGTTAGATTTGAAAGCAGTTAAAAAGGACTTAAAAAAGATGCCCTCTTCTCCTTTGAAATACTGTATCAAATTGGAATTGTTAAAATGGCAATCAAGACCCCCCCACCCCCCAATGAAAGTCTTATTGTTCTTGCCAAAGACGGATTAAAAAATAAACATGAAAAAGCAACCCATACCTTTGGCTATAATAGGATTTACCACATGTACTTTCCTTCCTAGTGCCAGAATTTTTCAAGCAAATCCCATTATACTTAATAACTGTGCGAATTAGAGAACTTCTTAAAATGAGATGATCTTCATTAATACAACTTGCATAGTTTATGCACATACTGCATCTGAAAATTAAATAAGTATCAGACATTCCTGAAAAGTAGTTACCTTGATCAACACAGCTTTCAGTACCTCTTGTTAGACAGTCCTGCTTGTCTTTTCATTGGAAAAGTGGTAGAAAAAAGGTTATTATTTTAGGCTTTAGGGTATAGGATTGACTAAGAAATTCAGTTGGTGCATTGAACAAGTAAGAAGATTATACTGCTGCCTGTGTGAAAATTTGGGCTATTATAAGTTATACATAGCAATATACTTGGTGAAATGCTGGAAGAAAAAGAGAATTGTTTCAGTCCAAGTCTTCAAAGAACCTCTGATAAGATTCAAGGAACCTATACACAAGAAACACAAGTAACTGTACCATAAAATATATATTTAAATGGTATAAATATTGGTGCTATTTTTGTAATGCCGTGTACATTGGATCACAGTGCTGTAAATCACACCAAGGCAACCCTATTGACTTCAATAGCACTTTAGATACTTTCAAAAACATCAAAACCCTTCTTCATCTTTCTGTTCAGCTGCTTCAATTTGACATTTTAATAACCTTTGTTTGATTCATGTCCCAAGGTTTTAAATCTCTCTAGTGAACTGATTCAACTGCAGTGGGAGAACTGATAGCAGAATATGGCCCAAGGTATTCTGTATCATACGTTGCCTGTTGCTGTAACAACTACTTCTGTCATAGTACACAGAGTAATTCTGGTTTGCTCCAAGTGGAAATCTCATAACTAGAACTCAGAGAGAAAATGTACATAGAAATCAGCCTATGGCAGGGTTGTTTAGGTAACATTTGCAAAAATATACACCAAATGAAGTAAAACTGAATTATAATTAGGGCCTTATTCTATGGTGCAGTCTTCTTTTTTTCTTCACAAAAACTCTGTCAGGCCAATGAAAATATTGCCTGAGTAGTAATGGAGTGAACACTTAGTACAAATCCAGGACCAGCAACTGCATTAGTGTAAGTTGTTCCAGGTCTGTTTGTAGTCAATGACTAATTTTGTTAGTGGATGATCTGTTCGCAGATTTTCAAACATAAGCACCCTCCTCCCACCTCCTTCCTTCAGGATCAGGAAGTGATTTGAATTTAACATTTGCAGAAACTGTGGCATTAAACAGACAAAAAGGTGAAGACAGCTGGAATTAAAAAGGGAACATCACCTTATGTGAAATGAATAGCTGCAGGCTCAAGAGTTTATGAATCTTTGCAAAGTTTTTATTTATAAGTAGAAAAAAATCTACTGTGGCAATACAGCTGTAAAGTGTATGCTAAGTACCATTTTGCATTTAAAACTTAATAGCAAAACAAGATTAGGATTTATTTATTCAGTGATATGCAGAGAAAAGAGACAGAATGGTGTGTGTATTATCAAGAAACATGATATTTATACCAGGGTGATATAAAAAATGTAAAGGAGCTAAAATACTAGAGAAGTAAATTGAGAATTTTGCTGGTTCATGAAAAATAGGGTATATCTAGGAAGGGTATGAAAGTATGGTATGTGGATTTTATAAGATTTGCATAATTTATAGAAATCATCCTAGATGAGAGCAAAGATAACTTGTTCATTGCTATTATACAATCAATCACATATTCTTCATAATATGTGTATTTATAAGAAATCTAGAAGTGGTTAGAGGTATGGGATTTTTTGTTTTAAATTGTATGACACTTTGTATCCTTTTCTCCTATGAAGCCAGAACTATCATTTCCAATGTTTCTAACTGTCCAGAAATGAGAGACAGACATCTTTTAAAAAGAAATCTAAACTGATTTTTAAATAGTTTTTTCCATATAAAAATGAAATCACTTTAACATACATTGTAACCTTTTAGGCAAGCAAGTGTTGTTTCACAATCTTCCTTTCTGAAAGAATACAGGTTCTGTTTAAAAACCTGGAGGTTTTCAAGTGTTGGCATAGTATGGGATAGGGCTGTGAGGCTGGGCCGTGGGCATGTGGACATGCCCAGTTCTAACCCTTAGCAATGGTCACCCGATTCTTGCCTGCTACATCTTGTTGTTGAAGATTTCTTTGTTGGGAGGTGATTTAATCTGCTGTGAGTTGTCCCAGATGTGCCAGATCTGATTTTTCTCTGCCTCCCTACAGCCTGCCAAAGTGCCCCCCCCTGCCCCCCACAGGAAAGTGGTTAAAGCATGAGTTATGTCCTTGGCTCTCTATGGGTAATCTCCTTCATTGGTGACACATAGTGGGTGCATGTGCACCCCTTGAGTGTGGTGGTGCACCCGCTATGAAAAGGTGGACGGTCACTGCTTGCCACCCCTCCTTCGCCTCCGACAACACCAGTGGCATCTGTGGGCAGTCAGCAATCACCACTGGCTGCCGCCGACACTGCCGGCAGCATTTGTGGGTGGTCACCGACCCTGGTCGGTGCTTGCCACCCCTCCCTGCCCCCACCACCAACAGCACTGGCGGCATCTGCGGGAGCTCCCCGCTTACCACCATCATGCTCCCACCTCCCAGCCCCTGGGGGCATGCATCGTTCATGATCTCCTTCTTCTCTCTGATTCCTTAGGCCAGTGGTCTTCTCATGCTGGACCATAGGTGGTGGAAGAAAAAAAAATTGGGGGGGGGCTGAGCATGCATACACCCCTGCACACATGCCCCCCTCCACAGGAAAGTCTGTGGGGGGAGGGGAAAGGGCCACAGGGGGGAGTGGCATTGCCTGTCACCACACCATGCTGCACTGGCCCCAGATGCCTCCCAGCCCTGGCTACACTGGCCCTGGCTGCCTCACTGCTCTGGCTATGCCATCCCAGGCCTGGCCCTGGCCATGCACCACCCAGGGGGGGCCCAGAGCTGGGGGCTGGAGTGGGACAAGCCTCCAGGCTGAAGGGGTTAGAGTACCTGGGACCCCCACACCCACCCCACCAGGCCCTACACAGCCAGAGTGATGTGAGGCATGAGACAGAGCCATGACTTGTCTGGGGGCATGGGAAGGGGCAGCAGCTTCCACCATTGCACACGTCCTGGGAGGTATGGGGGTGCATGACCCCGATCTGTGCAGGGTAGGGTGGGCTGCCGCTGCAAGCTGGGGCCAGTGCAGTGCTGGGGCCAGGGCCATGCTCTGGGAAGGTGGCAGCAGCAATGGGAACAGAGTAGGGTGGGTTATGGCAAATCTTGGGGTGGCTGCAGCCCCTTCCCAGCACCGCCCTTGACCTCCCTGCATCCACCCCTGCTGGGAAGAGCCCAGCCCCAGCCCACAGTGGCAACCCGCCCTGCCCTGCGCAGATCTGGGACATGCACCCCCCCCATGCCTCCTCGGGCATGCATAGCAGCAGGAGCCACATCCCCTGGATGAACTACTTGGGGTTCAGTCCCACCCCAAGTCCCTGCCCCTCCCCCAGCCCTAGCCCCACTCCCTCCCTCACTATTACCTGCATGCACCTCCTGACCCCTGCTGCAGCTACAGGAAGACCGCAGCTGGGCTGCCTTGTGGCCCTACCACTGCCTGGCATTCGTGGGGCTAAGTCCCATTAGCCCCCCACTTCCACCACCTATGTACCTGACTCAAGGATATAGTGGCTAATCTAGTTTGAGACTCGTTCTGTTGAAGCTTGGTAAATGGAAACAAAAGGAAGAACAACACAAAGTAAGGAAACTAAAACTCAGGTAAGTTTCTTGGCCCTAAGGCCATTGTGACTGCTGGCTGTGACCTCCAGCAACAAGACAAGTCAGTCCTGAGGGCTCCAGGTGATGCCCCATGGCCCAGTCCTCTTGAATAAGAGAAACTCCAAAAGAAACATGGGAGATTATCCAGCCAATTTCACCTGCACTTGGGTATTTACCTCAGCTTTACAGACTTTTGCATCTGTCTTCAGTGCTTGTATGGTACTTGACCAGTTCCCCATGGGAAATGGGTTCATTTGCTGGCCCTTACTCAAATGGAGCCAAGTTAATAAGGGAGCCAATTTCTCCCACTGATGTCCCTCCTGCCCAGGACTGTTGTGGACTTTTCCTTCTCTTTTCCAGGAGGCAGGACCCAGCTTAATAGGCACTCATTGCCAGAAATAAAAAGTAAAGAGAAACTGAAACAAAAAAACCTTGTCTTTTTGGGGAACATTAGCCGACCGACAGTCGGCAAATGTTGGCAGTAATGTCGGTCACATGTTGGCAGTGACTGACAGTCACTGCCAACATGGTAAAAAAGACACTTGGAGGGACTGGATGTGTTCAAGTCACTGGGACTGGAGGGACTCCACCTATGGGTATTGAAGGAATTAATGAGTGTCATAGTTGAACCACTAGCAAGGATATATGAGCACTCATGGTGCTCAGGTCAGGTCCTGGAGGATTGGAAGAAGGCCAGTGTCATCCCAATCTTTAAGAAAGGGAAGAAGGAGGATCCGGGGAACTATAGACCAGTCAGCCCTACCTCTATCCCTGGGAAAATCCTTGAAAAAATTATCAAAGAACACATCTGTGGGAGCCTGCTGGCTAATGTGATGCAGAGGGGTAACCAACATGGGTGTATAGCAGGCAGGTCTTGCCTGACTAATCTAGTTTCTTTTTACAACAAGGCCACCAAATGTTTAGATGTAGGAGTCGAGGTGGATGTTATTTATCTGGACTTCAAGAAGGCCTTTGACATGGTATCCCATACCTTCCTTATAAATAAACTGAGGAGATTTGCCTTGGATGATTATATGGTGGACTGGGTAGCAAACTGGTTCAAGGGTCGCACTCAGAGAGTGATGGTGGATGAGTCAGTGTCAACCTGGAAAGATGTGTGCAGTGGAGTCCCTCAGGGCTCAGTTCTGGGGCCAGTGCTGTTCAACATCTTCATCAGAGACCTGGATGTTGGGGTGGGAAGCACCCTGTCCAAATTCGTAGATGACACAAAAATATGTGGGGAAGCTAACACCCTGGAGAGGAGGAACCAGATCCAGGCTGACTAGACAGGTTGGGGAAGTGGGCAGAGAGCAACAGGATGCAATTCAATAAGGACAAGTGCAAGGTGCTGCATCTAGGGAGAAAGAACTGCCATCATACTTATAGGCTGCGGGGTAACCTTCTCAGCACCACTGAGGCAGAAAGAGATCTTGGAGTCACGGTTGACTCCAGGATGAACATGAGTCATCAATGTGATGAAGTAGTCGGCAGAGCCAATTGTACCTTGTGCATCTGTAGGTGCTTCACAAACAGCTCCAGGGAAGTGATTCTCCCTCTCTGTGTGGCACTAGTCAGGCCGCAGCTGGAGTACTGTGTCAAGTTCTGGATGCTGCAATTCAAGCAGGATACGGACAACCTGGAGAGGGTCCAAAGAAGAGCCACTTGTCTGATTGGAGGCCTGCAGGGAAGGCCCTACAAGGAAAGGCTAAGGGACCTTAATCTCTTCAGGTTCTCTAAGAGAAGGCTGAGAGGTGACCTTGTGGTGGCGTACAAATTCATAAGGGGAGAGCAAAATGAAGTAGGCAACAATCTGTTTACCAGGGCACCCCCTAGAACAACAAGGAACAATGGCCATAAGCTACTGGAGAGTAGGCTTAGACTGGACATTAGAAAAAAGTTCTTCATGGTCAGGGCGCTCGGGATCTGGAATGGGCTTCCAAGGGAGGTGGTGCTCGCCCCATCCTTAGGGGTCTTCAAGAGGAGACTGGACAGGCACCTGGCTGGGATCACATGATCCCAGGTTTGGTGTCCCTTTTCTTGCCTGCTTGGGGGAGGGGGTCAGACTAGATGGCCCACTGAGGTCCCTTCCAACCCTAGAATCTATGAATCTATGAGGCATATGGCCCAGAAGCCCCAGTGAAGGGGCAGAGTAGTGGCCTCAGTGAGGGGGTGGAGTGAAAGTGGGAGGCCATGTACAGTAGCATCCATGGGGGCCTGAAGGACTGCTCATAGTCTGGCTGGAGTAGAGGCCTCAGTGAGGGGGCATCCAGCCAAGGTACATCTGAGGACACCTGAGGCCAAATGTGGGCCAGAGGCTGAGTGTGGCCCAGCTAAGGGGCCAGGGGAGTAGAAAGTGATTTTTGGATGCCATGTGTGAGGCATGGGACATTAAATGGGCAGCCTCCCACCTAGGAACAACTATTCAAGTCCAACAAAAGGTGTGGCCAGTGAGTCAGGTGGGCAGACTGACCTAGACAGGTGGGTGGGCCAATGATGAGACTGGCCTCAAGATGGCCCCCTGTCACAGACACGAAGAAAATGATAGCAAATTATGAAGCACATGTCCTTCATCCATATAGTTTCTACATGGTGGAAGTATAAGCTAATGGTAGACCCGCTCATTAGAAAATATGAATTGTTGAAGCCATGACCAAAATGCCATTGCTTCAGAAGCTTAAGAAAAAGTTAATTATCAAGAAAGCAGTGTGAATGATGTAGAAGTAAGTTCAGCATAACGCAGGAGGTTGGATGAGATGAACCGAGTTGTCTTTCTGGTCTTGCCCTAGATAACATATTGAATAACAACAAAAATATCAATTTTGTGATACTACTTGTGAACACAATTCTCCTTTGAGGCCTACATGTCAGGTTTTGGGTGATGCTCTTTTGCACTTGCAAACACTTGTGGTGGGCTTGCCGCTTTTGCCTGGCAAACCCGGCTTGGAGAAGGACACTTTGGATTGGTGGAACATTTCTACCAATCAGGTAACAGCTGGGAGGGGCTTGCCCTCCCCTTGCTCAGAGTTGGGGTAAGGAGCCCCTGGACTTGACTGAAGACTTCACTTTGCATGTCTGGCAGACTTCAGGGGCAGGGCCTCTGTTGTAAATAAAAGTCCAGTGTGCTCAGCATGCTGGGCAAGGATGGCAAGGGGTGTCAGAGGGAAGAGCCTCCACTGGGATCTCTTCTTCGCCCCAGTGTTGCATAGGCCGGTGCATGGGGCTCAGGCTCTGGGAGCCATGTTGAGGCAGCTTGAGTTAAGCAAATGTGGTTAGCCTTACTGACTGCTTTCTCACATTGGTGGCTCATGTCAATCCTGGAGTCAAAATTACTCCAAGATCCCTTTCAGCCATTGTGTTGCTGAGAAGGGTGTTGCTCAGCTTATAGGTATGTTGCAGGTTCCTTCTCCCTAGATGCAACACCTTGCACGTGTCTGCATTGAATTCCATTCTATTCTCATCCGCCCACCTCTGTAACCTGTGTAGATCTAGTTGGATTTTGTCTCTCCCCTCCAGCATGCCCACTTCTCCCCACATCTTTGTGTAATCAGTGAATTTGGACAGCGTGCTTTCCATGTCCATCTCCAAGTTGCTGATAAAGATTTTGAATAGCACAGGCCTGAGGACCGAGCCCAGGGGAACTCCACTGCCCACATCCCTCCAGGTCAAAAGCGACCCGTCACCACCACTCATTCAGTCAATTTGCCACCCTGTGACTGTGTAGGCATCAATGCTGCAGTCACCTAGTTTTTTTGTGAGAATGGGATGAGCAACAGTGTCAAAAGCCGCCTTGAAGTCCAGGTAGACGACATCCACCTCAATGCCCGCATCCAAGGACTTTGCGACCTGGTTGTAACAGGAAACAAGGTTAGTCAGGCAGGATCTGCCCACAATGAACCCGTGTTGGTTGCCCCTGAACATTACCTCCCATGCTGGGCCCCCGCAGATGTGCTCCTTGATAATTTTCTCAAAGGTCTTCCCAAGGACCGAGGAGAGACTAACTGGCCTATAGTTACCCAGGTCTTCCTTTCTCCCCTTCTTGTAAATGGGAACCACATTGGCCCTTTTCCAGTCCTCTGAGACCTGGCCTGAGCACCATTTACAGTTTATTATAACTATTTACAGTTTATTATAATTCAATAAACTGTAAATAGTTAAGAGCATTGGCATGGAGTTGACTCTATAAAGAGGGACCCGCACTCATATCACCGGTGTCCCTCTCATAGCACTGTCGCCTGCCTCATCTATCCCTTTCAATTGAAGACGGGCACACCCTTGGCTTGTCCTGGGTTACACACTGAATTCTTAATCATTTTTGAGTTGTATCTTTCAGATCAGATCAGAAGATTTTTGGCCAAAATAAACTAATAGCCAGAGAGGTAATTTCAGGTTTGCTGCACGTTTTACTGCAGGTTTGCTGCAGCGATTTTAGTTTGTTTAGATCCTGACATAAAATACCTCAAGTTTTCAGAAAACAAAAAGATTATAGAAATGGTCAAAGTTTATTTACTCTTCAGTTCTCATTTATATGAAATACCAAATACAATGTTCTGGATTATATATATGTCATGTTCAGTTAAGACTAAGAGTCATGTTAAGATTATTAATAATAATATTTTTGCAGCAGCAGCTATATTGGAAGTTCACAAATTGTGTTAGCTTTGGGGTCAAATTATGTTTGTATCCCTTATTTCTTAGAGGAGATTGGCATTATATCATTCATTTGCTGACCTTTTAGCAATAATCTTATGTGTAGCCTTCTTCATATATGTGCATATTAAAATGAAAGAATAATTTTAGAATGTAATATATCCCTCTACCTACTAGTGCTTCCAAGTATGAGTTGGGGATAACGATCCCAATCTAGGAGCCATTTCTGACTGGTGCTGTGATAACAATTAAACTAATCTGATCATTTGGCTTTTTGAACTTTACATTAATTAAATATGAACTAGCAATTTAACTTTCTTTGCAAATTGTGGACATTTATGTTGTTACGCTGTCAATATATGTCATTTGCTGTCTACTTTTCATTAACTCCTTCCATCAATAAACTTAATCAGTTGTGGGTGCTGAAACAGGAAATGGAAGGTCATTTGAATAATGCCTATCTTGTAGGCTTCCTTATCCAAGAAATTCCTTTCATAAACAGAGTTTAGTTAAATTAGAAATGGATCTATCATATTTAGGTTCATTATAAGCACAATTTATTTTAAAAGACCAGCATTTTCAATTGGTCCATAAGGTTGGCTTTCATCTTTGCCAAAAAATAGAACTTGACAAGAAGTAGTTTAAAAATTCACTCCTGTATGACAGAATATAAGGTGAGATAGATTGTGACTTGCTTTCACTCAAGGTTGCAGCAGGAACCAAGGAGATTGGGGTGTCCTACCAAAGTCAAGTATTGTGAGGTCTATGTACTCAACTAAGAAGGAAAAGGGGAAAGAAAAGGTTGGGACTACTGTGAAACAGTCTCTGGGGTGTAATCACTAGACAATTAGATTCTTCGAACCAGGCCTTGCTAAGTTGTGTTAATTAACATGATGGTAAACACAGCATAGGGCTTTTCATCACTTGACTTTTTTAGCTCAAGCTAATTGATTGCCAATAAACTTGAAGCATTTAAGAAATTTGTAAAGGTTAGTTTGGATGCTTCTCATATGCTTTTTACCTTTGGGATTAGCATAAGGTAAAGAACTAATTTTAATTTTAACTAGGATAAACTGTACAAAAATCTTGTGAAAGCAAGTCCTTTTAGCAGTTTGGGTAGACAGAAATTATTCCTTCTTCATATTATGTATCATGAACATACATTTGTTGCTATACACAGTGACTACAGTCATTTAAATTAGTGTCTCCTTGAAGTATTGTTTTCATGCATCTATTCTGGGGCTCTGCTTTTAAGGTTCTACCCAGTCTTTCATGTTGTATGACTGGAGTGCAGGCTGGCAATGGATTGTGTTCTCTATAGGTTCTATTTCCATCATCACCATAATGTCTCGGGCTAGAATTAAAATCAGTTCCTCAGGCACCAAAATGGGACTTAGGCAGAGGTAAGTGCTTATGTTCAAATGAATCATACAGCAGCAGCCCTAAACACCTCCATTTTGAACTGCAAAGTTCAAATATGAAAATTAAATTAAATTTCAGCATTTAATTAAAACTAAATATGAGTAAGTTACCAGGGCCGAATGACATTCACCCAAGTTCTAAAGGAACTCAAAGGTGAAATTGCAAAACTGTTAGCAATAGTATGTAACCTAATATTGCAAACAGCCTCTGTGTCAGAGGACTAGTGGGTTACCAACATAACACCCATCTTCAAAAAGGCCTCCAGAGATGATCCTGGGAACAACAGACCAGCGAGCCTCACTTCTATCCCTGGCAAGTTGGTAGAATCATATAAAGAATAAAATCAACAGTTACATGGGGTAATATGATCTGGGGAAGAGTCATCATAGTTTTTGAAAAGGGAAATTGTGCCTCACCAATCTGCTGGGGGCCTTTGAAGGTGTTAACAAGCACATGGAAAAAGGGGATCCAGTTGACATAGTATATTTGAACTTTCGAAAAGCATTTGACAAGGTTTTTCACTAAAGGCTTAAACCCCCCCCTTAAATTGTCATGGGATTGCAGAGAAGGTTCTTTTGTGGATCAAAAGTTGGTTAAGACATAGGAAGCAAAAGGCAGCAGTAAACAGCCAAATCCTGAGCTGACAGAGAGGAGCTGTTCAGAAGGGGACACTGACACCAGCCAGCACCCACTTCTTCCTGAGTGAATTGAAGGAACACATCACCAGTGAAACTCTCCCTGGAGACGTGAGTGAAGGAGTGACAGGAAAACAGCCCCACACTTAACTGGGTTCCCCCCTGGCCAGAGCCTCCTTCCTGGTTTGGTAGATGGACAGCTTGGCCAGAGCCAGGAGGAAGTTGGCTAGATGGTCCCAGGACTTGGTGGGCCATGGACAGAGAGAGACAGGATACTGGGCTAGGTGGACCACTGGTCTGACCTTGTATGGCATTTCCTATGTTAAAAAGTCCCTAAGCATCTACACTAGGGCTTTGACTCATGAGTAAAAGTGATTTACGTAAAACACTTAGGTACAACATGGTGCTTCTGGGAGGCATCTCGAGCCTCCTGAAAGGCATTAGGAAAAAATAACATGCTTTACTAATTGCCAACATTGAATTCAGCTCAGCTTTTGTCTAGTAAAGTAGTGGGAAACTTGGAAAGGTTCTAAACTTTCATCTTTCTGAGGGAAATTGATCCTACATTTTCCACCTCCCAGAAGAGTTTCCTGACCACAAAGCTCTAAAACATGCTAAGTGAAGACATTTTTACCTGTCCCATTGAAACTGGGCCACTGGTAATACAACATTGCAATAATGAGGGTACCAAAAGAAGAATAACCAAGTGGGAGCGTGCCTCTTTAGCCTATTTATAGCATGAGATATGGGGGATGGGAGAGGGGGCAGGGAGGAAGAACAGAATTCCTGGGTTCCCATCTCTGTTGCTAGGGTTTTTTCTATTTTTTTTAGCTGTCTAATATAACAAGCTATTGGTCCTTCTTTTTAGCCAATGACTTTCTAATTATAAAGTGCATACATAGTTGCTAAGAGCGGGGAGAGCAACCTAGATTTCCCTCCTCTAGAAAGATGCCTGATCTACTAGATAACAAAAGGAGGCTCCTCCTTGCCTATTCCCCATGCCTTATGACTCTTGCAAGGTTTCCAAGTGGTCCTATTTCAAAGGGACAGGTGGAAAGTGCCCTTACCTAGTTTATTCTGTAGACTAGTGATTGGGACATTCTCCTAAGATGTGGGAGATGAAAGTTTAAATTCCCTTCAGGCTGAGGTGAGATTATACTCAAGAATTATAATATCCAAGTGTACACCCCTAAGGAACTAATCTGAATCCTGGCCTTGGGGCCAGCATGACCAACTAAAGAAGAAATTATGTTCCCATTGATTTTTTTGCAGTTGTACTCAGATACTTACATAGTCCAATGCAACATATTAAGTCTATAAACCTACCAAAGACAGGCATGGAATTGATGGGATTTTTTTTCCTATAAAAATTTTAAAACTTTTGTTGTATAATCAAAACCGAATGCATGTGTATGTATGAGACTGAGTCAGGGGACTCTTTGACCCTCTATCCTGCCAAATTTTTTTTTGAGGTTTTGGTTTAAGTCAGAAGCTCCTATGGGAAACAGATACTTTATCTGGAAAAGAATTGTCAAAAACCCAGTTTGCCTTCAAAACAATTTTGTGGAACATTTCTCACCAGGGAAAGAATGGGTACTGAATCCTTTGGCCAATTGATCATGGGGATTACTTCAAGATCAATAGTCTGTTATCCAGCCAGTACACTATGAAAGTAATTGCAATTTGATAAGGAATTAGATATCTTGCTTGCTAGCCAGCAGAAGCTCTGTTGTTTGCTTGGTCTTTGCAGTCTCGGAGAATACCTGGGGTTTCTAAAGTTCTTTTCCCTACTTCCTTTGTAAAAGAATGATCTCTGAGGCTGACTGTCATCTCACACTAGTTTTATAATAGTTTCACTCTTGACTTTCACTTTTTACCCCTTCTCATTATTTATACTTGTTTAAAGTCATTTGCACATATACTCAGGACTAGCTCAATATAATGGGTACAAGGGAGGGCAAAGTTGACTTTTGGCCAGAAATAATCTTCCTGGATCCTGACACCAGCAGAGGTTCATCTGGTCTCTAGAATAAATTAAAGCAGCTCTTAAACGGTTTTAATTTAAGACATATCACAGCCCCTAGGAGTTGTTCCACTAGCTAAAGATTGCAAATGGCATAGGGCCAAGACCTTTTACCAGCCCATGTTCCCTGCACTGGAGAAATGGGACTGGGGTGACCTAGAAACTGTTATGGTAACTGTTTGCCACATGTGGGTTCTCTTACACAGTGGGAAACTGGGTGGCTGGGTTTAAGGCTGGTTTGTGTTGCAACCATGTGATGCATAGGGTATAAACAGATTTCACCAAATGAAGCTGATTTAGCTGTGCCAGGATATATCTGGGCACTCTGGATCCCCTTCATTGGGCAAAACAGACATTGCCTGTTGTCCTTCAGGGTTAGTCCCTAGCTTCTCCCTGCAGTGGCTGTGGCGTAATTCTATGGGACAACACTCAAGGAGCCCTCAGGAGATGAGGGAACACTGGGTTTCCCTCCTAGCTGAGGAGTGCCTGGGGAACCTCCAGGTACTCCTCTGCTAGTGGGGAAACCTGGGGTTTCCTTGTTTATAGATGTGTGCTCAGAATCCCAAACTTGGTCTGGTGTGGTCCCACAGCTGGGACCACAAATTAACTGATTGGTGGTCCAGCTCTAAGACTGCACTGGAGTGTCAACATGCCCCTGGGGAATTGCAAGTGGGGGCAACCTATATCTTCAGGGGTCCAATATTGCTCACCTTGGAAATGAGAATTCTCAGGGAGTGCAGGATCAGGCCCCAGAAGCCCTGGGAATCTCTGCCTTGGGCAGCTGGAGAGTGTGGGCAGCTCTGGGCTGCCCACACACTCCTGCCTTAAAGCAAACAGACATTGGACACAAAATGACAGCCCCAAATCATGCCATCTATGTCACAATAGTGTCAATAGCAGGGCCAAGAATCTGTTCCAATGAATTTAACAGTGGTACTCATGTTGGTACCTACGTAAATTGAAGTGGAATTTCGTGGTGCAGCGGAGCCTTTAATCTCATTCTTTTCACCATGCCACTGAGTGGCCAAGAGGTAAAAACTGCCGCATTAATTGCTTCGCAGCCACTCAGTGGTGTGGGGGGCGTGCAGTGAAAAGAGTGAGTTTAAAGGTTCTGCTGCACTGGGAATTTCTGCCATGATGTCGGTAGATCCCTACTCCTGAGTTACAGTAGTGTGCCTGAGAGGAAATTTCGGTCTTCTGAGGCTGCCAAATCATCCTTGCTGCCAGGATGTATAAGACTATTCTGAGCATGTATCTGGTTCTTCTCCAGCAAACTTAATGTCAATCAGTTGTAAAATAGAAAAGAAGTCTAAATGGGAACATGGCCCTCTGTTGCTGAGCTTTTCCTAACTGACAGTTTCCTTCCAAAGGACAAGCAAGGAGAGCTATAACAGGGCCATGCAGAACAGAAAAAAGCCTTGTCAATGGGGGGTGATGGAGTAGGGCTTGCCTGTAACTTCAAGATATTCTTATATTTAATAATGGAGAACAGTCCATCAGAAGGTGGGTGAATGACTGATTGCTGTTCTGCATTAATTATTTCAGTCTGACATGTTTGTGAATTATGCTGGATGGATTCTTAATTTGATTGTTTTGTCTATTTACCCTGTACTAGTTATCCCAACATGTGAGGCATGAGAAACAAAATTACATGGAATTAGTACAGTTTGAAAATGATGTAGCCAGAGCTCTAAATTCTTTTAGCTTACAGCAGAACATCTAATCAGCATTAGTTCTAAGTGAGATCCCAGTCTTTCAGCATTTCATGGGGCTAGCATTAAAAACTAATTTGGAAATGCAAAGAAACTAGATTAAAAAGAAGAAAAAGCCTTAGACCAAAGAACTTCAGTGAGAGCACTGAAAAATTTTAGTAGTCTGTTAGTTTATTTACTAGTGCTTTTATTTAGACTTCAGCCCAACAATAAATATGCATTAAACATCAAAATAATGTTCCTCAAGTCCTTTTTTCAAAATTGTTATTTTTATGGGTACTTAAAAGTTTTTATTAACTTTGGTGCTGCATATTAAAGTCCTAGGTTTCTGAATGCGTTGCCTAATTAGTTTGCAGAGGACTGACAAACTGACATGACTTAACATTCATCAGTTCTGATACTCTACATTAAACTTCTTTTTGACTTGTGTAATAATTCAGTGCTGAGGGGCTGTCAAGAGATGGTGGAGAACTCCTTTGGGATTGCAAATTTGCTAGAAACTGAAGTGTAGGAAGATGATAATTCATGTGAATTTCTGGCACTTCCCTCTCCCTCCCCTTCTCTTTGTCAGATAGCTTCTGGAACAATTAAAGCTTGACAGTTCAACTGTACTGTTTCACTTGTTTTGCTCAAAAATGAAATGCTGGGATAGAATTTATTAAACGGAATTCTTATGTTCTAATCTTTGGCTGCATTTGTAAACAGCTCATTTTCTTGTTACATTCAATGGCTCCTATGGTCATGACAGGTTTCTTTAAACCTTTGCTGTTGCAAGAATATGCTATAGAATTCAGAAGGTGCAGAGAGCAATAATTTCACTACCTATGTTCATGGAAGATGCAGCCTGTCATCTCACTTTTGTGGTATAAAGTGGGACTATTCAGATTTAAAATATAGTTGCTGGAATTCTCAAAACAATCTGAGAGACCCAAGCACCCAAATTTAATGGGAGTTGGGTGTCTAAGATGCTGCAACAATCTCATCCTGAATGCCTACTATAATAAGTGCTGCAACCTGGTGTGTAAAGTAGGTAAGTTAACATGAATACTTATATCTGATGCTTGCTGTCCTATATAGGTGACTTTAAATGCTCTCTCTATCTTATTTCACAGGTCTGAGGAGACATTCAACCACTTATTCCTACTTACTGTATATCAAGGCCCCGAAGTTAAGCAGCATAACCAGATTAGTATGGTGCTGAGTATATGGCCAGAATGATATAAAGTCTCTCTGTTTCCAGTGTTCTTCCAGACATCTGCTTGGAGCTGCATGAAATTGGCCACATTGCCTAATTGTTGGGCACTGGTATATTTTGAGTTGGTGTAAGTGGGCAGGGTGTTCTTCTCATCAGTGCTCTTGGGTTTATCACAGAGACGATATAAACATGCCCTTTAAGGCTAATTTACACTGGATTATAAATCCCCTAGGTGAGTGGACTAATCTTTGGGCAATAGAGGCAGTCTCTCACTTTCATCTTGCCTGTTAGAGCTGTTCTACTTTGTACATGTTTTATTATATGAGACACAAGGATTTCTTAGGGTGATATCTTTTGTTGGACTGACTATGTAGTTGGAATAGAGTTAGACAAGCTTTTGAATGGAAGACATTCTTCCTCAGGTATGATCATCACAAGGGGTTAGGCATAGCATACAAAAGAATAGCAGTGGGAGGGGGTGAGATCAAGGCCTATCAAAGGGAAAGAAGATCGTTCTTATCTTTCATATGGAGAAGGAATTTAGGTGTTGGATAAAATATAGTGTGCCATAAAACCAGTTTCAGCGGTGAGTCCTTGGTTCTTAGGCTAAGTACAGGCAGTCAAAAAGCCTGAGGCTGAACTAGTTCAATCTTTGCAGGTTAGTCTAAGCTGCATAGATTGAACTGATAAGCAAATGAAAAGACATTCACTTTTGATTCAAGAAATGTAGCCACGTGCTTGCAGTGGCTCAAGCCAGAAGCCAGGGGATGCTAAAGCATGCCTGCCAGCAGGGTCATCCCTAGCCGGAGGTGAATCGGGGCGACTGCCCTAGGCCCTGTGGTTTGGGGGGCCCCATGGGGCCAGGCAGAGTGGCAGCAGCCCCTCCTGCAGGGCCTGCCTAGTGCTGGTGACTTTTCACCACTAGCAGCTTTGTGTCTGGCCACTTGTCACCCCTCCCTCCTCCACCACCACTGGCTTCTTCTTTGTGTCCAGGCCTGACACAGGCTGATTTGCCCCTACTCCTATACCCTGCTAGGGTCATTTCTTCATGCCAGCCACTGTCAAAGTGGCGCACAGGCCAAGTCCTGGAGGACTGGAAAAGGGCCAATGTGGTCCCCATTTTCAAGAAGGGGAGGAAGGAGGACCCAGGAAACTATAGGCCAGTCAGTTTTCACCTCCATCCTTGGCAAAGTCTTTGAAAAAATTATCAAGGCTCACATTTGCGAGAGCCCGGCAGGACAAATTATGCTGAGGGGAAACCAGCACGGGTTCGTGGCAGGCAGATCGTGCCTGACCAATCTAGT
>NW_005841848.1:5217689-5244426 GCF_000455745.1 Alligator sinensis | reverse complement strand
ACTCTTTCCTGCTTATGCAGGGGGTCGGACTCGATGATCTATTGAGGTCCCTTCCGACCCTAACATCTATGAATCTATGAAAGGGAAGGGAAGAGAGAAGCCCTCCAAGGCTTTCCCCTCCTCCCTACTGGAGTGGAGGGGGCATGGCCAGGTCTCAGCCTGTACTCTATCTGGGGTGAGAGAGTGGGGAGGGGCACCTGCTAGGCTGAGGAGGAGGTGGGTGGGGGAAAAGATAATGGCACTGAATTCATAAAAGCTTGAACAAGAATAGTCATTTCTCTGAAGTCAGCATTAAACACAGTTTGGCTATGTATTCACTTCTTCCTCCTGCTATCCCTGAGGTCTCTGGGATTTGCAGTCCAGAATCACAGTAGGAGGACTCTGTAGGGATACTCATCACTTCCTCTTCCTGTTTCCAGGTACCTCTGGGATTTGTAGTCCACAGTCACAGCCAGCAGTAAGTTTAGCAGGGCAGGGCAGCTAGCTCCATACTCAGGGGAAGGGGAGTTTAACTCTTCTCCCTGGTCCCATACCCCAGCCTGGGTTTGCCTGGGGAGGGGGTGCGGGGGAGGCAATGAGCCAGCCAGTGAGCCAGCCCTCACTGCTCTGGCTAGGAAGCAGAGGGACAGAGTGAGCCCTGTTCTCTGGAACAGACAGCACAGCCCAGCCAAGGGCTGCAAAGTATGCTGGGCTGATGGTAGACTGTGGTTTAACTTGAACCAGGAAGGGATCTGGGACAGTACTACATTCAACCAGGTTTATCTTAAACCAATTTCAGCCATTTTCAAACTGGTTTATGTGCACTGAACTTCTGTTCTGTTACAGGTTTAAACCAGTTTCTGATCACTTAAACTGATACACATAACTTCTGTCCCTAGCCTTAGTATCCTGGCAGGTTTTTTGTTCCCAAGTTTGCCTTTTAAAGGTGTTAGGTAGATTTCCCTTGCGCACTGTTAGTGAGGTCAGAGAGGAAGTGGTGGTTCTATGAAAAATGTGCTCCTAATGGTATGTATGTGTCTCCCTCCTTTATATTTTTTCTGTGAGACTTCATTCTGGTGCATAGTTGATGTTTAGTTTCACCCATGTAATTGTTGTGATGGCACCTAATGCATTGGATCAAGCATATCACATTTCAGGAAAGGCATGTATAGGAACCCTGGATTCTGATGGTTTTGTTAAGGATATTGTGGATAGGAGTGGCAGTGGAGACAGATGTGACTGGTGCCTCCTGAGTCTTGGGGCACACAATTGCAGACTGGAAGTGGCTGGCCTGGCAAAACATGGACCACCAGCCAGAACACAGGTAAAGCTACCTCCACACGCTGAGTGGGGGGTGGGCCCAAACCTCAACTGTAGCTGCTGTGGGCCCTATGGGAGAAGCCACAGCCTCTCTGCCCAGCACTGTGGGGCCACAGTTTGCCATTCTGAGTGATGCTGTGTCGGGGGCCAATCTCGGGGTGGGGGGTATATGCCCCCCCCCACCAGTCACATGTGAGTGGAAATATGCTGACCAGTTAAGTATTTCTTGCCAAAGCAAGGCTTTGTCCCACTTGATGTCTGTTGGGCAGGGGAGAATTTGCTTCTGATGATGAGTTGGGCAAGGTTATGGAACTGTTTGAAAGCCAGAAATGGAGGGGATAGGACTGTTTCTTACAAGGTCTGATCTTGTTAAGTATAGGCTGTAGTAGTCTGGCAATTCACACATTCACACAAGTTTAGGGCTGGAAGGGACCTCATTGGGTTCAGCCCCCATGCTGTCTGGAGGAAAGGCTTTCTTCTGATCGGTTCCAGTGTGGGGTGGTTGGTGACCCCCAGGGGCATGCCATTGCCAGGGGTTTCCTTTTGCATTGTAGCAAGTTACTGGGGGTGGGTATTTGGATAGTTTTGTTTTTGTTGTTGTTCCCCCTCCCCCCCCCCCCCCCCCCAATGTACAGTCTGTTTCTTTACTGGACTGTTCTTGTTATATAAAGGCAGATTTTTGGCTGGTCAGGTATGCATCACAAGCATTCTCAGAGCAGATACAGTGGTGTCTGAGGGCCTGGCTATAGATTACAACTTTTTTGGTGTGCTTGGGATGATTGCTGGTCTTGTGGACATAGGTATGATGGTCTCTTGGTTTTGTCTTTATACAAGCAAGAATATTTTTGAAATCTTGAAAAATGTCATGGTACCTCAAAGTTATTTCCTGTTTAGTTCTAACTGTCATACCCTTAAGAAGTGGTTGTTGTCAACACCAAGATGCCTGTATCAGAGAAGTCAACTTGCAGCTCCGGAGTTGGTGCCATCATGTGGGTTTTGGCTTCTACAACCACAATCCGCATTTCCATGAGAGAGGTATTCTAGAATGAGATAGTCTTCATCTTTCTTCTAAAGGTAAGAGTTCTCTTACAGGTTGGCTGATCTCCTCTGAAGGGCTTTAAACTAGGTTTGTTGGGGGACAGGGATGCAGTGGACAATGAGAACCCTGATCTATGTGCTGGATCAGCCTAGGCAAGCACTAAGAGGCCTGATAGACATCAGGACAGCAGGGTACCAAGGGCTCCCATTGGGGGAATTAAATGTCTCTACACTAATGCTAGGAACATGGGGAACAAGCAGGAGGAACTTGCACTCTTGCTTGCAAGCAACAACTTCGACCTGGTTGGGCTAACTGAAACCTGGTGGGACCCTACTCATGATTGGGCAGAGGCATTGAAAGTTATAGGTTGTACAGACGGGATAGAGTCGGGAAAAAGGGTGCAGGGGTATTGCTCTCTATGTTAAGGAGCAATATAAATCTTCTATAATCAAAATGGGATCAGAGGAGGGCCAAACTGAGGTACTGTGGGTTAGGATACAAGGGGGTCAAGGGGGAAGGGACTTGGTAAATGGGGTTCTACTATAGATTACCACACCAGGAGGATGAGCTAGACCTGGAATTCTCTGGGCAGCTCTCAGAGACCAGACGGTTAAGAGATACAGTTTTCATGGGTGACCGAAACTACCCTGACATCTTCTGGGGGATCAGTCAGCCAGAAGTAATTGCTCACATAGGTTCTTGAACTGCATACAGGACCGCCACCTAACACAGGAGGTATACAATCCCAGTAGGGGGAACACCTTGCTGGACTTGATGCTGGCTACAGAGGATGACCTGGTGGGGGATCTGCATGTACAAGGCAACCTAGGAGATAGTGACCATCAATTGATTGAATTCACTATCTGGTGAAGGGTGGGAAAAGTAACCAGCAGGGCAGAAGTGCTAGACTTCAGAAAGGCTGACTTTAGTGTGCTTAGGCGATTAGTTAGTGGGGCATTAAAGCTCAAAAGCATTGACAAAATGGGGATCCAGGAAGGCTGGTCATTCCTCAAGGCAATGATCTTTTGGGCACAGAAGGAGGCAATCCTACTGCATAGAAAAGGGGGCAAAGGGGTTTCCAGGGGAATCCAGGAAAGCCTAAATGCAAAGAAAGAGGCATACAGGCTCTGGAAGCAGGGGTAGCTACCAAGAAGGAGTATACATCCTTGACTTGCACTTGCAGGGAATCAGTTAGGAAGGCCAAATCAGCATTAGAACTCAGGCTGGTGACAAAAATTAAGGACAACAAAAAGTCCTTTTTTAAAAAACTAAATTAGAAGTTGAATGTACCTTCTGTTTTTCATATTTATTTTTCAATGCTGCAAGCCTCCTAAATAAGGGGTTTTCTCTTCTATTTTACTCTCTGAAAAAATATACAAATTTTTGCAATGAAAAAATTGTTGGAAACTTATGAAAAAAAGTAAAAATTTTCCTCTTATTTTAGTGTATATTGGACTCTGCTCTGGTGTCATACATCACTAGCAGGCTTCAGTTCAGCAGATGTGTCATTGTTCAGCAAGTATTCAAAGTAGTGGGTCCCATTGATTCTTGACTATGTTCTTTAAATACACTATGTTTTAATAGGGGGTGTTGATTTTAATAAGTTTTATGTTTTAATAAGTAGTGCAAGTGAGATAAAAAATCTTAAGGGAAAATAATTCAGCACTATATAAGAATTAAATTTCACCATCTTTTCTTATACTGTTAATATAACAGACCTACTTAGTGCAATTTGACTAATCGGGAGGGCTGCTTGCAGATATTAAAAAAACAAAAACAAATCCAAAACCTGAAACATTACTTTAAACTCTCTGCACTCCTGCACCGAGCCCAGCACATGTTAGTTGGACCCGGCTTGCCTGATAGCTGTATAGATCGGGCACTTTGGTGGGGCTTTTTTGAGTACTTTTATTTAATAGCTGATTGGCTCAGCTTTAGATAGAAGTGCCAAAAAGCCCCACTGAAGAGCCCAATCTATACAGACACTGCAGAGCCAGGTCAAAGTAAGGTGCTGCTTCTTCTTGTAAAGTGTGTGTGTGTGTGTGTGTGTGTGTGCGCGTGTGTGTGTGTGGCAGGGGTGGGGTTGGTTTTTTTCTGTTTTTTTTTTTTAACGTCTGAAAACAGCAGAGGTTTCTTGTATAAGGTGGAATTACCACTACATGTTTACTTGATGCCTGTCACTTCTTACCCGGAAAACATTTCACAGCCTGTTAAACATATGTTTTTGGAAGAAAATCAAAAAAGTAAAATAAAGAATATATCAAGTGATCAGCTGAATTTGACTTTTATTTCACATGAAATTTTGTGCTGCAAGCTTTTTTAAATAAGGAATATTTGTATTACTTGATCTGTTTAACAAATCAAGTTTAATAAAATGGGACAGAAGGAAATACATCCTCAAATGAGACATGAAAAAATGTTTTCCTTATTTCCTGAGTAGAATAAAGAATTATAGTCAACAATTTGGAAGTTTATTGGAAAACATTCTACAACTCAGTTTGTGGACTCATTGTCATAGCTCAATTGCTAAGACTGCAACAAGTTTCTATATAAAACAGGACACGTCTACATGAGACACTTTACTGCAAATTAACATAGTTTACTGTGCAGTAAGCATGTGCGTCTACATGTGCACATGCTTACTGCTCAGAAAACCTCACTAATCATGAGTAAATCTGCTACCTGCAAATGCAAGTAGCAAATTTACTCATGATTAGTAATGGTTCAGTAGCTCTTGTGTAGATGCCTGACTAGGAGCAAATCTGCTCCCAGTCAGCCAGCCACCCACCAGTGAGCAAGAGATTGCTTCCTGCCCCTGGAAGTTGCCTGCTGCTGGGGCAGGCACCAGCAGCAGGGAGCTCCAAGCCCCCCACTCTGAGATCATGATCAGAGAGTGGGGACTGGGAGATCCTTATCTCCCAGCCCCTCCTTCACCTTTGCAATTGGGGAGCAGGGAGCTGGGATGTTCTTATCTCCCAGCACTGGTCCCATGGTCACAGAGTTGGTGCTGGGAAATAAGGGTCTCCCAGCCAGAGCCTTGTGACTGTGGAGCTTGGGTTCAAAGATGAGGATCTCCCAGAGCTGGCACTGCAGTCATGGAGCTGGCACTGGGATCTCCATTATGGCAGGGGTTGGGGATCCTGTTCCCTGCCCAGCTCTGTGATCATGGAGCTGGGTGGGGACACAGGCTGTGGAGCTTGTTCCCCGCTCAGCTCTGCATTCACAGAGCTGAAAGGGGAACAGGCTTCCCAGCCTCCACTTCAGTATTGTGGAGCGGGGGCTGGAAACTGTCCCAGTCAGGGGCAAGTCCCAACTCTGTGTCCCAATCAGGTGATCGAAGCTTGGAAAGAGCTTCAGGGGTGGGCTAAGTCCTAGCTCCCTGCCTCCAATGGGATGGGGCAGGGGTCTGGGATCTGCTCCTCCTCTGCATCTCTTTCCATGTGCTCTGTCCCTGACTAGGGAGCCAGGGTCAGGAGCTCTCTCTCCTGCCAGGGCAGAGGGACATTGTTCCTGCCCTGGCAGCAGGCAGCCTCTGGGGGCAGGGTGCAATGTTCCAGCCCTGGCCAGGAGACAGCTGTCTGCTGCTCCCTGCTAACCTCTGGCCTAGAGATCCCCCTAGTGGTGGCAGCGGCCCATTACAGGGCCCCAGGAAGTGGGAGTTAGCAGCAAATCTGATCCCACTTTCCTGGATGAGTAGCTGCTTGCCTGGGAACATTTACTTGCAAGTAGTTTACTCTCAAGTAAACTGATCCTGGATCAAATGCATGTGTGGATGTGCCCACTGTAGTTTTTTGTTTGTTTGTTTGTTTTTGCTTCCTCTAACTTTTGACTTAGATCACTGGTTAGAAAAAGTCCCAGATTTATTCTGAAAGGAATATTTTTCTTCAAAGCATATTTTGAAAAAAAAAAAGGGAAAATTAATCTTAAATTACAGGTTGTTATAAAGTTACCCTTATTGGAGATTTACTTTAGACTTTCTAAAACTTCTCATCAATTCCTTTTGGGTAAACATGGTATGGCTTCTTTCAAAGTTTTATCAAGCTAACAGTACTTAAAAGACAGAGGAGATCTGATGGAATTAAGTTATAATTAAGTAACATTAATAATACTTGGTATTTCTAAAATATTAATGCTTATAGCACATTGAGGGTGTGATGAGATGTAACATTTTAACATACCATACAGCAATGCAGAGACATTTTTCTATTTCTAGTTTTCAGAGCAGGTGGGACTCAACAAATTCATCAGGAAAATAAGGAAACAATCTCCTGTATACAAAAGCTCTGGGAATTAAGTAGTGTAAAAGGAAAATGTGTAAGGGTCTATAGAGAACTTTTTTAAGCACAGTTCTGCTGAACAAAGCTATTATCTATATCATAGTTAAAAAGCTTGAAGAATAAAAGAGTATCCTAGGAAAAGGGCATGAGTTTCATACTAGTACCTGTGGTCTTTGTAGGTGGGGACACTGAATGGTTCTGCAATTTATAAGGGGAAGGCAGATGCAGCCTATTACTCAGAGAGGAAGCATGGAGGAAGGTGAACGCTGAATGTGAACTGTGGGAAGCTAAATAGTTGTGTCAGTGGCCCAAAATGGATCAGTATCTGTTAGTATTTTGAGATGGACGGCAGTGTTTTAAGGATATGTAGACCACATTAGAAATACATATAATGTAGTATTATGGATGGCAATAATTAGGTTTACAGGGCCTCTGAAGATGTTCATTTAAAGGTACTATGGGATCTGATACCTAATCTGAGGAATCACATCTCCTGTATGGCAGGACATGCGATTTTGGGATTAGGGTTAATATCCTATACCCTAGTTGCCAATGTTGGAGAGGAAGCCCAGAATCATGATCCTAGGCTACCCCTGCACTGTCAAATTGAAAGCTGGGTACCTGATAATCAGCTGATTGTTGGCTGGCTCTGGGAACCACACTGGGGCAGTTAAAATTCTGGTGCTATCCTGATCCACTGACAATCATCTAATCATCAGCCACCTCTAGGAATTGCATCAGGGCCAGTTTGAGCTCCAGTGTGGTTCCAGAGCTAGCTGAGAACCAGTTCATTGCTGGCCAATAGAAACTGCTCCAGGCCATGTTGGAGACTGACAAACATGTGATGGAACCCCTTTTTGTTGCACCATTAATTCCCTGAACATATGGCTGGATTACTATTTAAGACACAATTAACAGACTGACCATGAATCCAGCAACCACTTCATGCCCACCGGTAGCTTCACGTGCTTCGTGGTCTGCCACTTCCTCCACTGCACCCGCCTTAATTGCCTGCCTCTGAACGGGGCCATCCGCTTTGGCCACCGGGACAAGAGGTGCCAACGGTGCAGCTATGCAACAAAGACCATCCCCATGTGCTGTGCAGCTGCAGGCCACAGGCCAGAGCCTGGCAGCTCCATTACAGTGCTGTCCAGGACTGCCTGGTGAGGGCCATCCTGGCCGCAGCGAGAGAGATCTCTGTGAACCACACTGTCCCAGGCTGTGAGAACTAAATGTGCCCCGACATTATCATCACAAATGAAGAGGCCAAGAAGATTGTGATCGTGGACATGACCATCCCCTTCGAGAACAAGCACCAAGCCTTCAGCAACGCCTGGGCTCGCAAGTGGGAGAAGTATGCCCCGCTGGCTGACATCCTGAGGGGCTGCGGCTATGACGTGATGGTCAATGTGCTCATCATGGGAATGTTAGGAGCCTGGGACCCCAGCGACAAGTGTCCTGTGTGCCTTCCTCGTCTCCCGCTGCTACACCAAGCTGATGTGCTGCCTCATGGTGTCCGACATGATCCACTGGTCCCATGACATCTACGTGGAGCACATCATGGGTCACCGCCAGTACACTGACCATGCCAGACCTACTGCCACCAGACCAGACCCAGACAGGACCGCCTAAACCCCTCTCTGCACCTGATGGACTTTGAGAGGAATCTTGAACTATGGACCACACCACTGCACCTGAAGAGGACCCCCATGATGAGGCTGTATATGGACTGAGAAACTTTCTTCAACCTGCTTCCTCCACCATTGTGGACCATTATACGGGTTTGTGTGCATCTATCTTCTTTCTCTCTTAGTGTTGTGAACCCCCTCCTTCTCCTTCCCCCCTCCCCCTCATCTGGGTGTAGTTGGCTAACATTGTATTTTCTGTAACCTAGTTGCGTTTCCTCCCACCCCCATCCCTCTTATGTTAGTCCCGTGCTCGGGCGCTCTGTATTTCCCTACTGGTTTTGTCATCTTTTTGGGTTCATAACTGTTAACATCTACTAATAAAATTCAATCTCCTGGGGGCCTAGGTTGAGGCTTGGTTGGGGTATAAGAGCGGGTTAAAATGTTTTTTGGAATGTGCAGTGTGATATCGTACACGTGCACATTTTATTTTTTGTCTGCACTATGAATATATATATCTGTCATCCTTTAGTTGTTCATTTCTTTGGTTTTTGTAGTTAAAAAACAAAAAACCTTTTGCATTCCTTGGCAAACATTTCAGCTCTAATCTTAAACTAGTCACCCTTTCTGTAAGGTGAATTAACTGTTAATAGTAGATGCTTTCAGTAGTAGCTACAAGGATGCAGGTATTAGAAATGCCTGGAAGGGTAGGATTATAAAATTAACTCTGAGTTGTCAGGATCTGGAGAAGAACCAAATTAAATGTTAATTTTAGAATTTTAAAGAAATTATTTTACTTGCTGGACACCAGTGCTGCTATCCTGTCTTGGAAGACTACTGTGCGAACATTTCTTTATGAGCAAGATTCTTAAAAATCAGGTAAGGATAGACATTCCTGGATTCTGCAAGAACAGTTAAAGGATACTAAGTGTTCTTAATAATCTGCCAAACATACTGTTCAAATGCATTTTGGAGCCACACGTGTACCAAATATTCTAGCTAATGAACCTGTCTGTAGAGTAAATGAATTAAAAAACAAAACAAATTTACTTTGATGGTGAAAAATCATGATCACCTGCTTTTGTGTGTGTTTAACTATTGAAAATGAACATTATTCCATGCCTCTTTATGCACTACTTGGACAACATAGGTATAACATAATTTTAATTTGTTTAATTGACATTGAGATGTATATTATCAATATCATGGGAAAAATCTACTGTCATGATGTTATAAATGAACTGTGATAAATGACATGACATTATAAATGACATGTGGTAATAAATGGGCCAAGGCTAAATAATATTGGGTCCAAACTGAACTACAGTTGGTCCAGTGATCCATGTACATCTCTAAGAAAAAAAAATCTAAAATGCTCCATTCATTCTGTGAATATAGACAGCAAGGTTGTTATTATTAAAAGTCACACTAAAACCAGCCAGAATAAGAAATGGAGGAGGAAGTCAAAGTGGTCATTTAAAATCTTGATCAGATCTGTCTTGGTGTTCTTATATGAATAAAACTTTGATAAAATATCTTGCATAATAAGAGTATTATGCAAGATATTTTTACAGCTTTGGATCCAATATCTATTCCAAGGTTTGAACACAAATGGCAAGTTTGAAATAGGTAGCAATTTCAAACTACCTTAGGGCCCTAGGAATCTTTCCTGACCAAAGGCAAGACAAGCTTGCTCTCAAGGACAATGGAAACACTGCCCCTACTCAGAGAAGCATGAACAACGTTATTTAAGAACTAATATTACTGAGACAAACAAGGAAAAGGTGATTTAGTGCAGTGCAGATTGAACAGAAGAAAAAATGTAATGCCTGCTGAAGTCACCACTTGAATTTGTAATAGAGAAATGTCAACTGGTAATTCCACATCTGAGTAAAAACGGTAATTCACACAATGCCCTCTTTTTAGCGTAAAACATTCATAAGATGGACTATCATTTGGTTTAATAGCTATGTCACCAGGCCTGGTAATGTCAAAGGCTTGCTCAAGATTCATGTCTAATGCAAGAAATGTGTTTTGTTGAAAATATGAGTGAAAGCTAGCCAAAGAGATGAATTTTAAAAGATAATTTAGTCATGAATAATGGTGGAGGTTTTGGTTTGCTGTAACAGTTTGTGTAACCCATGAATATTGGTTATAGCATCTATATGTTTATGAAAATACTTATGAATTCTAAAGTTTGTACCCATTTTAGAAAGAAAATCTATAGTAGCTATGTGGGGTTGTTTAAAAAAAAACCCTCTTTGTTCTTTCTTTTTTGTTTTTTGTTTAAATAAGTCTTTATTCTACTCAGGAACGGAGTCAGTATGTGTGATTTTAAGTGATCAGTCATGCCAAATTAAGAAAACAGTTGAGGTGAACAATGATTAGTAAGTAACAGACTAAAAATCTTTTCAAAGTATGTGGCAAATATATAAAAGTGATGAATACATTAAAAATAAGGATTATTTTTCATAAATGATTTACTAACCAGAAGGTGATATTGCAAGGATGAGTGTTAGGGGTGTGTGTGAAACAGGCCATATTTGATTCAAAGTTGGATTTGGCCTGAATTGGGGACAGTGATTCAATTCGTCGATTCAGATCACTGTCCCGATTCGAGTCAGCTGAATCCAAATCTAAAGATTTGATGCTGATTCAGGGAATCAGTGATTCGGCCATAGACACAGCTTTAAATGTTTTTTTCTACATATCTTGAGGTGCCAGAGCAGCTTGTGAACACTGTGATGCTGGGGCAGATGGAGCGTCCCACAGGAGCATAGTGGTCCCCTCGCATGCTCAGTGGTGGACCTAGAAGTGGACTGGAAGTATTACCTCCCCCCCACACACCCTAGCTCAACGATCAGCCATGGGGGGACATTGGGTGCCCCCTCAGACCCAGGAGGCAGCAGTTGCCAAGCTGGGGGATGGGGGCTGGGCCCAGAAGTGGACTAGAAGTGCTCCTGGTCCACTTCTGGGTCTGTTGCTGAGTGCGCTGGGGACTTCCCCCTCGTGCTCCTGTGGGACACTCCATCCACCCCACCATCTCAGCATTCATGAGCCACGTGGTACCTTGAGGTATGTAGAAAAAACATTTAAAGCTGTGTCTATATCTGAATCATTGAATCTCTCGGGAATCAATTCATAGGATTCTGATTCAATTTGGAGAGATTAAAGAGTCTCTGATTTGATTCAGATTTGGAGATTTGGCTGCCGAATCTCTGCCAAAATGAATCGGCGACTGAAGCTTCACACAGCCCTAATGAGTATCACTAAAAAAGATTTAAAACAATTGAGGTGGCATGAATTTAGGCTTATTTTGAGTTTGAAAGAAATTTTGCCGCCTTCCTTTTTCATGAGAAAAATGCGCCATCAAGCTATTTAAATCTGTCACCTTACCCTCTTTTGATCCCTTCCTAAAACCCTCTCTTTGCTGTGATGCCTGCAGATCTCTCTCATCTGCCACTGGTTAAGCAAGTGATTGGAGAATTGTGAATACTGTTCTTCCACTAAATCTTGTTTCTTTCCAACCATGTTCTTCTTTTCCTGTTCACCTGTTGCACTGTCATTTGCTTAAAACTACAACATAGTCCCTGTGAGGGTGAGTAAACATCAGCCTTGTTATACATATGTGTAACTTGAGCCACACAGAGGCTGATGACTAAACCAGAATCCAGGAGAAGTTTTGCAGCATTCTCAAAATAGAATCTGGGTTCATAATTACCTCTGCTAACCACTTGGTACGTGGCTCCCTTATATATACCTCCTCTTGAGTATTCAAGCAGAATAGAAAATGTCTGTGTTATACCACAGTTGGATTGCCTAAGAGGCCATAGGTTAGTTAGATTCCTAAATCCCATGGAAGATCAGTAGGAGTTTGGAACTCATGTTCTTCTGAAATATTTCATCCAGAATCCTTTTTGAACAAGAACATTTATTACAGCTTTGTGAGCCTGAACCATTCCTTTTCAAATTTTGATGCCAACTTAGTTCTGCTAAGTGATATGTCAGTAAGATCACAGTCTGAGCCAAATCAGCATGGAAGAGTTCATTTAAGTTTAATGTATAAAGATTTTTTTTAAATGAAGCAGGTGTAGTGTCTGTAGTTTTGATCAGGAGTCAGAGCTAGGCTCGTTAATTCAGCATCTGAAATACAGAGAAGCTTAGAAAGAACAGGTACCATCATTAGCAGCAACTCTGTAAGGCAGATGATATGATCACCCTCGAAAGAGAAGGAAAGACTACTCACAGCAGGGAGGGCTTCCTATTCTTGTATCCATGAAAAGGGATATGAAAAGCTATAGCTTTGTCAGGCCATGTGCATAAAACACTGACAAGGCCTAGATTGCCCCATAAATGTCTTGCTACCTTCTTGTGACTTTAAAAGTGTCTGTTTCTATAAATCACTGCAACAGTATATTGTAGAAGAAATTGTATGGTGATTATGGTCAGCCTTATTCTAGTCATGTTGTTTTATTCCTCCAGAACATGGGTCCTCAGCCCCCAGTTTATGGACCAGAATTGGCACCCAGTGCCACGTCATTTAGCCTGTGGAGCTCACCATGGGCACATGGAGATCCCTGGCTGCCATGACCCTGCATGTGGGACTGGGTGGGGCGGTCTGAGGCTCCATAGCCCAATCCCCACATAGGAGACTGGGTGGGGGCATGCAGGGCCCAATCCTGGTGTGTGGGGTCTGATCTGGCCTGCAGGCAGGCCCCATGCCCCATACTCGGCCTGCAGAGCCAAAAGGCTGAGCACCATTGCTCTAAAAAACTCTGCCTCCTCTACTTGTGTAAATGCTATCAACATTATTGGTGTGGTCAACAATTATAGCTTGATATATTTTTATAGATACAATTTAATATGAATAAACATTCTTGTGTCACTAGTATGATGCAGAGATGAATCTTGGAAATGGATAATTCTTTAGGTAACCAGGCTGGATTTATGAAGAGAACCATAAGCATAACTTTAAGGTGCTGTTGACACGCTATTGAATTTGTAGGTGGAACTTGAGTATGCAATTCTGTATTTGAGGAAAGTTATATGCCTGAGAGAGAGATTCCCAGAACCTAGCAAGCTGACAGGGGGCAGCTAAATTTGACAGTAGAACACATTGGGCATGTGCATACATGAAACTAACGTGCCTGAATAAACTTTGGTGCAGATTGTGCTGGAGTTTATTGCTCCATTGCTCCTGGATGCCATGATTACATGTGACCCTGGGACCACTGCATATTGAGCCAGGTCAGAGCAGCCCTGGCTGGCAGGGTCCTGCCTCCCAAAGCTGTTCTGACCTATCTCAATGTCCTGTGGAAGGGCTGGCTGGGGCATGAGGGTGCTTCAGTGTGGGGCTAGCTGGCAGGAAGCCTCTGCGCTGAAGCACCCTCATGCCCCAGCCAGCCCTGTCTATGTCTACAAATGCATTGCAGAGAAGTAAATAATGCCACTGCAGGATAGTACTTGTGTTACAGGAGGAATTTACTTGTCTTCCCAAGAATCACAACCTTGATGTGGTGGAGAAGCTCAGGTGCTACCAATGACCTGAAGAGTGATGTGATGCCATCTGTAGTTTTGTACTCCTGGTATGGTCACCCAAAGTGGCAAGGTCAAGAGTGAAGATTCCAGACTAACAGTGATTCAAAACTAAAACTAAAAGTTCTCAATGGCAGAGCAGGCAAATGAAGAAATAATACTTTAATGACTGAACAATGGATGAAGACTGCAGTGGAATAGAAACCTCTGGTTGTCTAGGTTTTCCTTACACCAGTACAGGCTGACGACCAAATGGCTAAGCAGTAGCTCTGCAGAAAAGGACCTGGGGATTACAATGGACAATAAGCTAAATACAAGACAAGAGTGTGTCTTTGTTGTGAAGAAGGCTAATTGCATAGTGGGCTGCATTAGTAGGATGGTTGCCAGTAGATTAAGGGAAATGATTCTTCTCTATTCGGCACTGGTGAGGCCACATCTGGAGTACAGTGTACAGTTTTGGGCTCCCTACTTCAGAAAAGATGTATACAAATTGGAGAGACTCCAGCAGATGACAGTGAAAATGGTTTGGGGGCTGGAGCACATGACTTCTGAGGAGAGGCTTCTTTAGTCTGGAGAAGAGAAGGCTGAAGTGGGATTTAAGAGCAGTTCCTGAAAGGTGATTCCAAAGAGGATGGAGCTAGATTGGTCTCAGTGGTGGCAGATGACAGAACAATGAGCAACGGTCTCAAGTTGAAGTAAGGGAATTTTAGGTTAGAGATTAGGAAAAACTTTTTCACTAGGAGGGTAGCAAAGCACTAGAAGAGGTTACCCAGAGAGGTTGTGGACTCTCCATCCTTGGAGGCCTGGAAGGTCTGGCTGGAGATTTAATATTGAGGGAATGAAAGACCCTGTCAGGGACCCTAATTGCCTAGGCAGATGCACCTGTTTGGGTCTTTGGTTGACAAACTACTACAGCTAGTTAACTGGATGTCTTCCTGGTTGGCTGCTGACAGCTCAGTTTCCCCATTTAGTTCCAGCTGTGGTAGCAGGCTCCAGGATAGCCAACAGTTCTGACATTGGTTTCTTTTGGTGAGCCTCCTGGTCCTTTTTTGGCTTTCCTTGTTCCTAACCTTGGTTTTGGCTCCGTTTCTGTACTCTGGCATTGGATTTCCCCATGAACTTATTTCCTGGTTTCCTGGCCCTCCTTGTCTCTCTTGGACATTGACCTGTGGATTATCCATCCCTTGGACTTTGTAATTTGGCTTCTGATTCCTGGACCCTGACCCTGGTCTGTGCTGTTGACTCTGCCCCTGGATTTTCATCTGGATGTGATAATTTGGCTTCTGAATTCTGACCTGGGCCTTAGCCTCTGTTTTCCCTTTGAACATTAGGCTGGTCCAGTTATGACCCACTCCTTAAAATGCTGTGCTAAAAGCAATCATCTACAGCAGTGCCTCTGTGAAACATTCTACAACATCCCTGATGATCTTGACATCAGTGATCGCTGGGAGAGCCTCAAGAAAAGCATCCAAGAGGGTGTACAAAGAATCTCTAGCCTTCTCCACAAAGAAAGATCAAATTCTCATTGACAGAAAAAGGAGAGCCTTCAATGCTTGGCAGAGTGACATCAACTCCAAACCAAATCAAAGCCTTTCTCAACACATTAAAGATGAGACCCAGAGGAAAATTTGAGAGCAAAAAAACAAGGGGTGGGAAGAGAAAGCAAAAGAAATTCAAGGTTTGCTTACAGCCATGGGATGTATAGTTTCTTCAGTGCAACCAAAGCTATGGTCAAGCAAACAAGGAGCCATCCCTCTGACATACAAAATGGAATAATGCTGGCTTGGAGGTTTCTTAGAGTCTAGATATGATAGAAGTGTGGTCTTTGGATTTTTTACTGGGCTGGAGAAAGGTTCAAGGACTCAGCAGCCAGGGCTGGCAGAATTACTAGGAAGGTTGGTTTTTGGTGATATTGGTAGGACTCTCAGGAGTGCTGTGATGTAGCCAGATGAGAGGATAAGAAACTTTACTTATGTTTTTATTGTGTCTTCAAAACTTGTGGTCATTTTTTTCTTGTATGGTTCTTTTCTCCTATGCAATAAATCCTTTGTTGTTTGCCTCTGTACTGATTGTCAATGGTGAAGAGTAATCTCTGGGCAAGTGTTATTCCAGGTTAAGCATTCTATAGGAAGGGGGACCTAAAATATATTCCACAACCCAAACTGGCTGATGATCCCCCTACTGCAGAGATGGCAGAAATCCCCTTACTGCAGTTGTGAGGTCAGGTAAAAAGGCAGTGGAGCTGAGGCTTGAGGGGAAAAGGAGTTATCTGATGGCAAACCTTGCTTTGTTCCTTGCGACAAGTGTTAGAACAGTGGGGAAAAACTTGGAGCTCTGGGGGTACACTATGGATGGGTTTGTGACAGTGTCCTTAACCAAGAGTCGAATATCAAAGACAATATCATCTAAGCCAGGGGCGGGCAATTATTTTGGGTGGATGGCCGCTTGCTGAATTTTGGTAAGTCATTGAGGGCTGCATGACAGGCAGCCAGGGGCAGATAACTATTAATTTTCTAAATTTTTAGGGGCCCTGCGGGCCAGATAGAACAGCCTAGCAGGCCTCATCTGGACTGCGGGCTGCATTTTGCCCACCCCTGATCTAAGCAATTCCACAATGACTCATTAAGAACTATGTTACAGATCCACCAGTTTGTCAAGAGACCTTGAAAACCAGTAGTCAGATGAAGAACAACAAAGTATGTATTCCTGATGGAATAATAACTGACATGTATAAACAAGATGAAAAAACCTCTCTCACCAACTACATGTCACTATTTTGAAAATCTGGAATAACAGATTCTCAGTGACTTGACAGGTGCCAGAATCATTATGATATTCAAGAAAAGAGATAGACTGGATTGCAGCAATTATTGTGGTGTTGTACCCCTGTCCATGGCTGCAAAGATCCTCAATTGCATTCTCCTCGAGAGACCCACTTTTCTCACTGAGGTGATTTTACCTGAGTCTCAGTGTGGTTTCACACCACTCAGAGGTACAGTAGATATGATCTTTGTTGCTAGACTGTTGCAGGAGTAGCGCTGTGACCAACAACAAGATCTTTACATTGAATTAACTAAGTCCCTTGATTCAATTAACAGAGAGGCCCTATGAAAGATCCTGATGTCATTTGGATGCCTGCTAAAATCTGTTACCATTATGAAACTTCATGACAATATGACTGCAACTGTCCTAATCAGTGGCTCAGAAACAGACCCCTTCACTACTAGATTTAGAGTCAAGCAAGGATACGTAATTGCACCAACACTCTTCCTTCTGTAGCGCAGCTATGTAGCATCTCATTGGTGATAGACTTCCATCTGGAATCCACATCCAGTATCCCATGGATGGGAATTTCTTTAACATCAGTTGGTTATATTTCAGATCCAAATAATACCCCCATTACTGATCTTCCTTATGCTGACAATTGTGTCGTGTGTGACCACTCAACTGAAGAAGTCCAGGTTACTCTTGATTGTTTCTGTGAAGCATATGAAACTCTTGGACTCTCTGTCAACTTCATTAAAAGCAAGATCCTTTACCAACCTGCCCCAAACTGACTAACTCATCTTCTACATATTACAGTTAGAGATCAATCAGAGAATGTTGATCATTTCCTCTACCTCAGTAGCCACCTTTCCAAAAAAGTAAACATAGATGATGATATCTAACACCAGATAAAATCTGCCAGTCTTTCTTTGGACATCTTTGAAATTGTGTCTTTGATAATCATGACATCAAACTAAACTTCTCATGAACCAGGCTGTTTTCATCCCTATGTTGTTGTATGAGTATGACACTTGGATGACATTATTGGAAACACTTGCAAGTTTTGGAACATTACCATCAACAATATCTTTGGAAAATCCTCTATATCAGTTAGAAGGACAGAAGAATAAATGTCAGCATTCTCACTTAAGTAAACACTACCAGCACTGAAGCCATATTTATATGGCACCAGCTCCAGTAGATGGGATGTGGCATGAGAATGCCTGGCAACCAGCTCCCAAAATGAGTCCTGTACTCACAACTCACTAATGGTCATCACTCTGTAAGTAGGGAAAAGAAAAGATTCAAGGATACCTTGAAGGCCATTCTGAAGAAATGCAATATTAGCATCAGTACCTGGGAGAGAGACTCATGCACTATGATGTATGGCAAGGCATGGATCATTTTGAGCAAACTTGCCTCACTATGGAGGTGGATAGACAAGAAAGACAAAGGAAAAGAGATATGAGCTGATATCACCAGGCTGTACTCCTTTTTCTTGGAAGTATTTGCCATCTCTGCAGTCAAATGTGGATCTCAGATCAGCCCCCTCGGCCATCTACAGACTCACCAATGACAGTATTTACTAGAATACTGTCATCCTTGTATTGAGGAACTGCCACCACCAACTGATCTATAGGGTATTTTGGCATAAATCTAAGTGTCTCCTGCTTTTAAGCTGTAACACTTAGTATAAAATGCTTAAGTCTTCATGGAAGCAGGTACTGGACTCCAGCTCTCTTAAATGAATGGCCGCCCACATGAAGATAGTCATGGAGTCTTTCTTCCTAGTCTAACAGAGATGCCTAAAGAGCAGGCCTACTGACCTGGGTCATAAGGGATTTTATGATTTCTACTAGGGCTTATGCACTAATATGGTCACTTTTCTCAGGCATCTAATTACTAGGGTTGTGCGAAATTTCATTGGCTGTTTTGTTTTGATGCTGTTTCAACTCATTTCAAGCTGAAAACAGCAAAATTGAAATGAAACGAGGGGCTTTGAAACAGCCTCAAAACAACACGAGGCTAGTCAAAATGTTTAGAAAGTTTTGAAAGGTTTCAAGTTTCGAAGCTCAAGCTGGGCTTGCCTTCAGGGAAACAGAAAGTAAGGAGAGGGAGGGGGAAGTGGGGTAAGACGGGGGAAGGACTGCTCTCATATTGACTGTGTAGCTGGCCAGTGGCTGTCATCCTTCCCTGAGGTCCCTTCCAATCCCAATGTTATGGGGGAGGGATGGAAAAACAGCATAAAAGGCAGCATTGTTTGAACTGGCCTGCTTTCTGCCTTGGGGTCTGACAGTTGCTGAGCTATCTTCCAGCAGCTCAGGAGTGTTAGACAACAACTACTACCATTGATTTGAATGATTTCCTACTTGCTAGCCTAGCAAGTGGGATTCGCCAATACCTTTTGCTTTCTTCTAGACCTGTTTATTTCATTATTATATTCATTGATTTATTCTTTTCAATTTCATAATTATATTTGATATTACACTGTAGAATTTATATAGGAAGGCAGATGCATATATTTTTATTTCTATACATTTATATCTGGCAGCATATTATAATATAGAATTTACATAGGAAGGCAGATACATTTATATATTTTTATAAAAACATGACACTATGAAACACACCATGAAGTGTGGTGGAAAGGCAGCAAGCCTTCAGGGAGGGGTGGAAGAGGGGATCGAGGGAGAGCTGTAAGTTTACCCCCCCCCCCAAAAACAAAACAAAACAAAACAAAACAACTGAGAGACAGACTCTTTCCTACAACTAGCAGGGATGAGGCTTCCAGAAGCATCAAGGAGAGGGGAGCAGTGCCAGTGCCACTGCCTGTGCTTGACTCTGTATCCCCTCCAAGAGCACCAGCCATAACCATCCCCGCACACCACCATGACAACAAGCAGGAGTGCCAGCACCAACATGATGGTCTCCTCCACCCCCATTTCACTTCCCATGCTGAGCCTTCCAGTGCCTGAGGAAGAGCTGGAGCTGGATTGGAGAGCCCAAGCAAGGAAAATTCTGGGGAAGGAGGGGGAATCAGCTGAGTTTGTGTTCCATACCCCTCAAGTTTCCCCTAGAGCCAGGTCTCCTTACCCAGAAGGCACTTCAGAGGAGGCTGAGGTAGAGGTTGTGGCGGCAAGCAGCTCAGCTGAGTCTGGTCCTCCTGTTGCTGTGCCTCTGCCTGCTGAGGAGGGGGAAATTGCAGCATCCAGACATGTACCCTTACCCCAGAAGCAAGTGGATAGTGTGGTCTGGGATCATTTTGAGCTGACAGATGATCCCACATGTGCTATCTGCCTGCACTGGCCCAAACCAGCCAGGGCAAGGGAACAAAACACATGAGCACCATGGGGGTTAGGAACAAGGAATCTCTGCAGGCACCACCCCCTTGCTCTTGCTCCTCCTCAGCCTGGCACCAGTAGGAGCATGCCTAAAGGGAAGTCTCCCTCTTGCTCCAAAGCCCCCATCTCCCCAAAGCAGAGGCAGGACACCCTGGAACAGTGGGGGAAAGGTGGACAGAAAGCAGGGCATGTTGCAAGGACAAGAAAGATCACCCAGAGCATTAGGGAGATGCTTGCTGTGGATGTCTAGCCCTTCTCCTTAGTTGAGCAGCCAGGGTTCAGGTGGTTCATGGCACTTGTGGCCCTGTCCCCTGAAGCAGGACAGTGGTGCCCTCCCATTATGAGGCATGCAGGGAGTACTTGAGGGAGAAGCTGCACAAGGCAGGGCCACAGGTGGCCTTACATTTCACCTCAGACATCTGGAGCAGCCAGAGCGGAGATCACGCCTGCCTCTCCCTCACAGAGCACTGGTGCGACCAGTCAGATCATCGGTGGGCTCTCTTTCAAGTTGAGGTGATGGCTGAGTCCCACACAGCAACAGAGATCATGGGTGCCATGAATTGATTGGTGCAGGGGTGGTTCGTTGGGTAGGGTGAGCTCACTCATGGGTTCATGGTCATTGACAATGGGGCCAATATGGTCAAGGCAGTTCATGATGCTAACTTCATTGGCATCCACTGTGTGGCACAAGTTGCACCTCATTGTCAGGGACAGGGCCTTGGAGGGGAAAAGGGTGATGGTGCCAGCACCACCAGCAAGCTCATTTAAAAATGCAGGAAGGTGACAGGCTACTTCCACTAGAGCAACAAGTGGGGCAAGATGCTGCAGAACAAACAAGCAGAGCCAAAAATCCTGCAGCACAAAATCATACAGGATGTGGAGACTTGGTAGAACTCCACATACCTGATGATCGAGAGACTGGTGGAGCAACAGAAGGCCATCCATGAGATGGCCTTGCTCAGGGAGATTGGGATCAGTGGCCCCTTTAACAGAACTGAGTGGGATACCATCTTGGTGGTCCTCAAGCCCTTCCTCGAGGTCACCAAGACCCTCAGTGCTGGCGATGTCCTCCTTAGCCAGGTGATCCCTGTAGTAAGGGAACGTTAGAGCCAAATGGAGAGCTTCCAGGGGATCAGTGTTCCTGGCTGGGGCAATCTGCTGTCACCAGACAAGCAGGCACTGGTGAGGTGGCTGAAGAAGGGCATCAGGAAATGACTTGATCCCTTGCAGTCCAGTACGGTCCACACGCTGGCTGCCATGTGTGACCCAAGGGTGAAGGGCAGTGTATGCAGCAGTCAAACCCTGGATCAGTGGATAGAGGTGCTGGTAAAGAGAGTCAGGGAGGCATAATGGTGGAGTGGGGGGTATGGAAGAGGGGGATCCACTGTCCCATGCCAGCATGCCATCCACCAGCCAGTATCTTTCTCCACCACAGGCCCTGCCAGTGTGGGCCAAGGGCATGGCTTCCATGATGGGATCCAGAGGCACCAGACTCCACCAACAGGCAGGGAGCACTCAAGCCTTGGTGGCTGCCTATCTCACTGAGGACGTGGAGCCGCTGCTGTGTGACTCAGCCTACTGGGTAAGCCATAGCCAGATGTGGCCGGATCTGGCCACGGTTGCCCACGAACACCTGTCCTGTCCACCGACCAGTGTTCCAAGTGAGAGGCTGTCCAGCATGGCTGGGGATGTAGTGACACCCCACTGCACCTGCTTGGATCCTGGTTTGGTGGAGCAGCTGGTGTTCCTCAAATTGAAGCTCTCGCTGCTGGGGTTCCCCAGGCTCCAGCTGCAGATGGAGTGAATGCCACCCTCCTCACTCTGTCCACACCTATTTCCTTTTTTCATTTTTTAAAAGCCATTTAATGCCCTACTCTCAGAGCTGGAGGGGGCACTCAGTGCATCACCAGCCAGCAGGGGAAGAACATGTCCCTACTGACCTTCCATGCCTGGATGAATTTGGAGGTATGGGCTGGGGCTATTGGGAAGGAGGAGACCCCAGGTGCTGGGCATGACCACTAAAACTGCACTCTGCCAGGGTCAGGGAGGCCTGGTGGGACTGCTGGCAGCATGGCAGCCCCAGGAAATGCCAGGACCAAGGATCCCTCTGGTAAAAGGTAGGTAGAAGGTTCCATAACCTCCAGCTACCAGACAGTCCTGGTTGGGGAAAGCCCAGACCCATCATGTTTTTGACAGGCCTGAGGCTTGCTGGTTGCAGTGGAATTGTGAGGCTCCAGGTCAGGACCAGCTGAGTAGTTACAGAAATATATCTTAGGAAGCTTTTGGGTTGAAAAATCCTTCATCAGGCTGAGGAAGCACCTGCAGTTGGTGTGTGTGCTGTTCCTGGATGGGAGGAATAGTAAAGAAGCCAGAGGCTGTCATGCAATGCAGGCAAGAAAGCCAGTCAGTGAAAATGGAAATGGAGGCATCAGGGGATGAGGAAGAGGCTGTGGGGAGGGGCAGAAAAGGGGGATATAGCAGCACAGGTAAAAGTGGAAAGGTACCTGGGAAGTCAGATGTCTGGCAGGTTGTAATGTGTCTATGAACAGTACTTCATCAACCTCCTAGGTACAGAAACTCATGGACTCAATATAGACATTGGAATTCTGACACACTACAACCTGCCAGACATCTGACTCCCAAGGTATCTCTCCACTTTTACCTGTGCTGCTACATCCCCCCTTCCCCCACCAGCCTCTCTCTCACCCTGTGATGCCTCCATTTCCATTTTCATTGACTGGCTTTCTTGCCTGCATTGCATGCCAGCCTCTGGCTTCCTTACTATTCCTTCCATCCAGGAACAGCGCGCGCACACACACACACACCAACTGCAGGTGCTTCCTCAGTCTGACAAAGGATTTTTCAACCCAAAAGCTTGCTAAAATATATTTCTGTAACTATTCAGTTGGCCTGCTAAAAGATACCAGATTAGATTGAGCCAAGGGAAAGGCCCTTGTCTGCTAGTGCCATGTCCTTAGACCAACACCCCTAGCACCTGACTAGAAGGACGCAGGGCCCTGGACACATCTAAGCCCCAGGGCTGGGGCTGGCAAGGAGAGTTCACTGGCAGCTGCTGGAGAAGAAGCTCCTGCAGGAGAGGGAAGAAAGGCTCTGTCACAGTTTGGCTGCCTGAGATACTGCTGGTGCTACTGTGCTAGTGCTCAGTAAGTTATTTTATACTTGTTGTCATTTAAAGTGGTGGACCAGGCTGAGGCTGTAGGAGAGAAGGAGGCCTCATTGGGACACACTACTGTGTCATGTAGAGGCCCTAGTGCCAGTGACGGCATGCCTTAACACACACACACTGTCACCCATGTCACGAGTTTTGTTTGTCAGCAGCCTAAGGTGCAGTTTCCCAGAAACCCCAGCACCTATCTCCATGAAACTTGGCAGGCTTCATGGCCTCAGAAGGGGCTACTATCCCTGCAAGTTTCATCTGAATCAGGCCTGAAATGACAAAGTTATAGGCAGTTTCATTCTTCCCCATTATAGCCTATGGGCAAAACTTTGAAACAGTGTCAAAACAGCAAAACAGTTTTGACAAAGTGAAATATGGACAGTGGTTTCAAAACAAAATGAAACTCAAAATGAAACACTGTTCTGTCATAGCAGAAGTCGAAATGAAATGGTGCTCTTTCACAGAGCCCTACTTATTATCTTTATTTCAAATGGTCCTAAATGCTTTATTTGGGGTGGCAGAAGATTGTAGGTAAGTCTGACATGCTTGTCAGTTCTTTAAAAGCATTATTTATTTAGGGAGAAAAAACACCTCACAGCTCTTAAAACAAGAGATCAGACTTAACCTAATACTTACTTTCCCCTAACACTTATTCTGTGGATTTGGAAAGACTCAGTTCCTTTAAAATGCTTTTTGCAAGAAAAAAAAAAAGGTTTTAATTTAAACCAAATTTTCTGACAAACTAGAAAATTGTTGGCCTGATCTACTAATTCAAAGTAGTAGCAATTTACTATTTTTCTTTACTTTTTCTTCCTTGTAACTGACTGATTCTTCTTCCTTATCTGCTGCATACTGCTGAGTTTAACCACAGGAGTATCCAGCCAATCCTGTGATATTTAATTGAAGATTTCATAATATTAATGGGTATTGTTTTGACTATTACCTAGTGAAATATAAATATTATGAAGATCATATGACACATTATTTTTCCCCAACAGAAAATAAAACTAAAAAAAGGAAATGGCATTATTAAGCTACCCATGTGCAAACAATTCTAATTTCAGTAGTGAAAACTGACAGGATTAGGTATACTTATGACATACAATTCCCATTGTTCCAAAATGTATTAAAAATCAATGCTAATGTTTCTGAGAGTTGCTTGGTTAATTCTTCTAATACTCTCCTCTACTAGGTTACTTTTGTCTTCAAGATTTAAATGTGTTTAACACCAGAAAATGTTACTAATGGAATAGAAAATAAATCATTACTGCGAAACTTTGTAAGATAGGAAGACATCATACTGCTTTTCTCCAAATACAAAAATGAAATATTTATTGAGTATTTCTTACCTATAAAGTTGCAAAGATTTAGTTTGTTCCTGGTCTATTTAAAGAATTCCTTCTTATGTGCTTAATGTGACTGGTCATAGATTAAAGCTTACTGGCAGGTTAAGTTAAGACAGCATAAAATCCCCTGAGTTTCCTTTTAAATGTCAGCTTTATTTCTTCCTTTGAAATGTCAGCTTTATTTCAATCTGGAACTTCAATGTTAAACTCCAAACGAAGTTGTGTGAATCTAGATAAGTTCCATTTTAAACTTGCATGTATTCCTCATTTCTCTCACAATGCAATGGGACACAAAAAATAGGTCATAAGCTGGGCCTTCAAGAAACCCTTTGAAAATGTTGGATTTCACTTTTGTCCATATAAAAAAATTATAAGTCAACAGAGAAGGGAACTTCTGATTGGTTGAAGGATGCAGGTTCAATAAGGTGGAATGAGAGAAATTGGCTTGGACTCAGAAAAATTCAGGTAAAGTTCTTTGGGTTTTTAGCCTATCAAAAACTGTTTGAAATTAAATGAAATATTTATTTAGCCTTGGACAACATCAAGGTTCCATGTCCTGTTTATATAAGTGACCACTTCTATGATTTTCTCTCATGAATGTTAAAACCAGTGGCTTTGGGGGAGAAATACTTTTCGTGTAGTCTTTAGGCTGAGGCAGGGCACTGCTGTTGCCTGCCACTTTAAGGGCCGAGTCAAGCAGCCAGCAGATACTTGATTGTGGTGGCTATTTTAGAACCGTGGCCATTTATATAAACAGAGCAGTTTGCTTTTGGCAGCCAGGCAGGAAACAGCGCCTGGCTGACCTGCTGTATGAGAACATCTATAGGTAGGAGCAGGAGGCTTGTGGTCCTAGACATGACCTAAAACTGCACCCTGCCAGGAGTGGGTGGCCTGGTGAGGCTCCCAGTGGCGTGGGAGCTTCCAGGAAAATATCAGGCCAGTTACCACCCTGGTGAAAGGTGGGTTGGGGCACCTCAATAACCCCTAGCCCCCACATCACTGTGGGTATAAGTTGGGGCCAGACACAGCTACAGGTGCCTGAGCCCCACTGGGGAGGGAAGCCCTGTATCCCCAGTGAAGGGGTAGAGATGTGGGTGGAGCCCCAGCAAGGGTAGGCCTCCAATGAAGGGGTAGAGATGTGACGCCCCAGTGAGGGGGAAACCAGAGGGTTGCAAGCCCGGTGTGTATATATGTTTGTATAGAGTTGCCCTGGTAGGGGCCAAGGAAAGCTTGGCCCTGGTTGAGTAATTGGCTGGCCACTACCCTGTTGAGGGTTGTGGGAGAGGCCCAAAAGATGGTATGTCTGCCACCCAAGGTGTGTGCTAGATAAAGCCTGTGGCTGAAGGGGTCCACTTCGAGATGGAGCAAGGTGGTATAAGTTGTTGATGCATGAAAGAGACCCTGTGAGAGGGGGTGGAGCGTGAGAGGCCCTAGTGAGAAGAGGGTGGTATGAATGCATGTGTGTCTGATGCCTGACAAGGAGGGCTAAACTTGGTCTGGCTGTAGGCCGGGAGCATTGTGTCACCTGGATGCCATCTGCAAGGCTTGGACTGTGGTGTAGGGGAGGAATGGAGCTGCAGATAGTGCCCCACTGGCATCGGGGCAAGAATGGGCAGCCTCCCATCCAATTAGAATCAATTAAGAAACAACAAGGCATGGCAGATGAGTGAGGTGGATGGTTGGTCCAGAAATAGGTGGGCAGACCAATGGCAGATCAGCCCCAGGAAGGCCCCCGTTACATAGGCTACTAGCACTTTGTGGACGTAGTCTTTCTAGACTTTAAGAAGTCCTTTGACACTGTCTCTCACCCCATCCTCATCAATAAATTAAGCGACTGCGGCATTGATGCCTACACAGTTGGAGGGGTAAAAAACTGGCTGATGGGGCGCACCCAGAGAGTAGTGGTGGATGGGTTGTACTCAACCTGGCGAGAAATGAGCAGTGGGGTACCCCAGGGCTTGGTCCTTGGGCCCACACTGTTTAACATCTTCATCAGCGACTTGGACGAGGGGGTGGAAAGCACACTGTCTAAGTTTGCTGATGACACTAAGATGTGGGGCGAGGTGGAACACTTGAAGGGAGAGAGAGGCTGCAACTAGATTTAGACAGACTACAAAAGTGGGCAGATGAGAATAGGATGCGGTTCACCGTAGACAAATGCAGGGTGCTGCACCTTGGGAGAAGGAATCCACAGCATACATGCAGGCTGGGGAGTTTCCCTCTTGAAAGCACAGAGGTGGAAAGGAATCTCGGAGTCATTATTGACTCCAAGATGAACATGAGCCGCCAATGCCAGACCGCAGCCAGCAAGGCCAGCCATACCTTGTCATG
>NW_005841848.1:5215108-5217247 GCF_000455745.1 Alligator sinensis | reverse complement strand
CAGGGGGTCAGGCTAGATGATCTGTTCAGGTCCCTCCTGACCCTAGCTACTATGAAACTATGAAACTTTTCTAGGATTAAATACACCTGAAACTGACCTAGCAATTCATAGTTGCTGCCAACCTACATGCACACTCAAACTCTCATAAAATGAGCAAACTATTTATGTGGACTAAATTTCCTTTGGATAGTATGATTTAAAAAAACAAATGTACTCTTTGTGACTGAGGAGGAATATAAATGGAGTATGTTTCTAGGGAATACGTTTTGTGTCTAGGTTAGCCTATTCACGATTGGTAGAAGTCCATTGCTCCATTGAATCAAGACACATATTTGTCATATAAAGAAAAAAATCAGAATAGGAAACAAAATACTTTATTACCATAATGTCTTTCAAAAACGGGAACAGTAAAGTAAGGTATTAATTACATTGCTTATATGAGGAACCGCTGTTATGCAGTCGTACTATTTAACCACAGCTCCCACACCCATCCTACAGTCCTCTTTCAAGGGCTCACTTATGTCATCTCTTCAGTGTGCTTGGCAGCCCTGTCATAAAACATGCTCTGCCCACTCACACCTACTCTGTTGCTGCCAACTTCCTAGCATGAGGCATGTGCCCAGTGCTGCTCTTAGGTCCTCATTAAGGTATGTTTATTGGTACATACTGAGGGACACTCATAAGCAGCTGTACTTCCTCATGGAGAAGGAGCAAGTGGAAAGGTCATGTTTCATGGTGGTGTGCCTGTGTGCAGCACTGAAGTGGTATATCATGTAATTAAAGCATGTTAGAGCAGGCTCAATTAATCGAGTCTGCTGGAGCATGGTAATTACTGTGCTCAAGCAGACTCCAGTGTCTCATGTATCAGTGTCCCTGCACTTAAAAATGGTGGCAGGGGTGCTTTAATGAACATTCATCAAATGAGCTTTGCCCCATCACCATTTTAAAGCATGGGGACACTGGTACACCAGAGAAAGGTTCCCTCCAAGGTGTGCACGTGCACAGCCATGCACAACTTAATACCATGCCATGCACTAACTTATTAATGCTGCTCACCCGTCTGGGGAGGAGGTGGGCTGCGGCACTGCAAGGTGAGGCAGGGTCAAGGGCTGGGGCTGGGGCTGGGGTGGGCTCTGCCAGTGCCGGGAAACTGCTGTGCTCCTCAGCCCCGAGGCCATGTGCCTCCTCACTCCCAGAGCAGGGACACGTGTGGAGCTTGGCTTCCCCAGACCTCAGATTAAATGCTGCAGGCAGCAGCAACTCGAGGCAGCCAAGAGCACACCCTGACATTTCACTTCTCTTCAGACAGCATGTTGGTCTCCAAGAGCCAGTGTTTACACAGCCTGATGCACCATGGTTGGATTCACTTTGGTCACCTGCAGCAGGGAAAGGTGTGTAGAGCAAAGCAGGATGGTGCAGAACCTGGGTCTGCATCAGAGGAAAAGGACCAGGCACAAGGATTCGTTCCTAACCATGATGTAGTTTGGGGGTGCTGGTTACAGCTGTGTTGTTCTAAGGACATAGGCAGACAAGGTGCTTTGGGTAAATTATATCACATTTACCCAAAGCATTTTGTCTAACCATGATATAAGATTTCTGCATCATAAATGGGGAGTCCCCATTACTGGCTCCAGGGAACTGCTCCTCTCCTCAGCCCCCAGTCTTGTGCTTGGAGGATTATTGCAAAATCGATTGCATGAGGATCCATTACATAAGGATTCTAGTCTATTAGGGTTAGCCTAGTCCAGATCCAGGCTTAGCCAAAGGGGGAAGTGGGACCAAAGCAGCGTGCTCATGGACTGATGTGGCACGCTCACAGATTGCTACACCTTAGAGGGAACATTGCACCAGACACTCCGGGTGCTTTAATGAGAGACACTTTAATAAAAGCACCCCCTCCCCCACCCTTGGAGTACATGTATAAATGCTCTTTGACACAAATATTCCTCTCTGGAGAAAATTGGCTATGCTGTGAATCCTTGGGTGACTTCAGCCAGTTCTTCTTAGGACTCTAGTAGTCACCCTGAGGCTTCATGAGACCTCACTGGGAAGGTCCCTTGTTTGTATAGAACAGTGGCAGGCTCCTTGCTGCTTCCATACAATTATTAATCCAGATGTGAGACGGGCTCAAATTGTAGG
>NW_005841848.1:5197155-5215077 GCF_000455745.1 Alligator sinensis | reverse complement strand
TAGGGAAAGGATTCATATGCTCCCCACTCAAGAAGCGTAACTGAGGGTTTACTTGAGCCCCATGGGCCACCCTTCCCTTTCCCAACCAGCTACTTAAAGGAGCTGAAACCCTTTTCACTGGAAAAGTAGACAAAGTTCCCTGCCCTTAGCATTTGGGAGTTATATTCTTTGCATGTATGTGAATACAACAGAATAGCAAACCAAATGCACATTCTTTTCTTTCTCTATTTTTGGCATGAAACCCACTGATCAAGAGATCAGAGTTTTAGTCAAAAGCACAACATTTGCCTTGAAATCAATTTTTTTCTTTCCAAGTGACTTTTTCTTTTTAATCCATAGGCATTATATAGGATCAATAATACTAAGTAATGTTCTTTTTTTTAAAATGCTCAGTTTGAGTTAGATATTTTCTGAATAATCCATGGAAAATGTGAGCATCTGAAAACACTAGCATTGAACAGTAATGCTAACATATAGGTTTTTAAACTATTTGATGTGAATTCTTGCAGTGCTAAAGCAAAATAGGAATAATATTTAGACTGAAGGGCTAAGTATAGACGGTCAAAAAGCTGGAGGCTGAATTGATTTAATTTTCACAGGTTAGTCTAAACTGCATAGATTGAATTGATAAGCAAATGAACAGACATTCACTTTTGATTCTGGAAATGCAGCCACATGCCTGCAGTTACCCAGGCCAGAAGCCAGGGGGTGCTAGAGCATGCCTTCCTGTTCAGCTGGAGCAGACAGCTTGGGCCAAGGCTTGCCCACCCATGCTTTAAAGGGAGGTGGGGGGTACGGTTTGCAGGGGAAGTGCAAAGTATCCTGGGATGCTGGGGGATCCCCTCCAGTTAACTTGAATCTGGAGGGGATCTGAAGCAGAAGTTCAATAAATTGATTTAACTTAAATCTGTTAAGTCTGATACTACATCCATCCAAGTTTACCTTAAACCAGTTTCAGCCATTTTGAAATTGTTTTACGTACACTGAACTTCTATTGTGTTACAGATTTGAACCAATTTCCTATCACTTATACCAGTTTATGTGTATTTTTTGTCTTTAGCCCAGGTTTGAAATCCTGGTCCTGATGGATTTTGTGGGTGTTCTGCCATTGAGCAAAACGTGGCCAGGTTTATAGTTTTTAAAGGCTTGGAATTGGGTCTGAGGTAGAAGTATGTGGAGTTATTAGCACCACAGGAAGGTAAAAACATTCTAGCTTTTTATTTGCAATGCAGTTCTCAATTGCTATACTTGTGTAAGCTCCTAAATTGAACGTTGCAAATAGCAAGTCCTTGCTGAATTAGCTCATAAATCATGAATTTATGGACATTAAAGGATGCATCCTCAACTGGTGTAAATTGCCACTTCAGTCAATAAAGCTGTGATAATTTACACCTGCTGGCAATTTGACCCATCATCTTTACAGACTGTTTCATCTGCATGCATGAACTGGAAAGTGTGAACAGCTGCCTATCATTCTGCACAGGATGAGATTAGTATTTTTTAAACAATGTACTGACTTGGAGGTCCCATGATGTCCTCATGGAAAAATTGGGCAACTGAGGCCTTGACTACTTCACAGTCTGACGGATGGGGAACTGGCTCCGAGGTCGGACCCACAGAGTGGTAGTTGATGGAACCAAATCAACATGGCACCCAGTGACTAGTGACGTCCCCTAAGGCTCTGTTCTTGGACCTGTACTCTTTAAGTCTTCATAAACCATCTGGACACTGATGACAAAAGTGACCAAGTTCGCTGACAACACCAAACTTTGGGGAAGAGTGTCCACACTTGAGGATAGGCTGGTGATCCAGGCCAACCTCGATAGGCTTGCAGGGAGGGCAGATAAAAACCTGATGGCATATATATAGTATGTATTAATTGTACATTTATTTAAGTATAGTTATATATATTATTATATATAATAAATTATAATGTATATAATTAATTCACATATGATATTTAAATTTGTGTGTGTGTGTACACACACACACACACACACACACTATATTATATCATTTGGTATGGACAGAAAAGGAATGCTAGCATTAGCCATACTAATTATTTGAACTATGAATTATGTTCAGATAATTAGTATGGCTAATGCTGGCATTCCTTTTCTGTTCCTACCTAATAATTGTTATGCAAAGTCCTTATGTGTCGCATACATTTACTATACAATGTGTCACATAAATCTATATACCAATCTATATAGCAATCATTGTTATATATCTTTATCAGATTGCCTCTTATATTTCACATTTCCTGACTAAATAATTCTGGTATCTTCAAATGAGACTATACTTGAAAGGCTAGGTGGGCTAGCATAGCAGATAGATATAATTGGGGGTACCCAGGAAAAAATTGCAGTGAAAAGCTAGACAATAACATTCTTTAAATATCTGGATACTTTTGATAATACATTCCTTCAAAGCAAAGCTATTATTTTTAATAGATTTCTGGAATTTGCACTAATTTAGCTTGTTGCAATTTTACTCAGAAACTTATAAGATACTGTATTAAATTGTAGTGACTGGTACCTGTTGGATATTTGACAAAACTTTTTACATAGAGGGCAATCTCGTAGAAACAGTCTGCCTGCTCAAGTGAACAAAAGGCCTCCAGTGTTTGCATTTCAAATGATGCCAATAGAGGGAGCATAGCTTGCAAAAAGCACTGATCCTTATTGCACATTGACATTGGCTGATACAAATAATGCATGCTGTAATATGCTGGGTACAGCGCACTCTGTCTATTCACCAGGATTTTGGAAGAGTTAAATTGAGTATTTCTACAGAAAGCACTTCAGGTCTTATGCTAAGCCTAATGCATGGATTTGGGGAGTTTAGTCCTGTATGAATACCCATGGTAGTGCTCATATACTCAAAACCCCTCATAGATGGCATCTCCATGAGCAGGGGTGTGTTGTTGCCGCAGAGCAAAAAGCAAGGGTATTCCCTGGTACACACCCCTGCACATGTGGTTAGTGTGGGTAAAATGTTCCAGGGCCAGCACCTGGGCTGCCCCCAGCAGCCTTACTGCAGTCCTGGGGACCTCCCAGGGCTCCAGGAGTGGCAATCTGGGTGCAGAGCCTGGCAGCGCAGAGAACCAAGTCATGTGCACAGGGTGTATTTTACGGTGCCTGAAAAGCCTTTGAGGTGCTGCAAAATGCACATGTGCACCCATGTGGATGCGGTCATAGTGACCATTCTTTGTCACTAAATAACTGTAATATAAACACCTTTTAAGGAATAACTTCAGAGCAGTACTTCTGCTGGAAATATCATTAACAATGGCATTTTGCATCAGAGCAGAATCTATTTCTTCAATCTGCTTACAGACAATTACAACAATTTTTTCCTATATCAAGTATAATCTAATAAGGTTATTGCATTTTAATATGTTACTCTGGTCAAGGAAACTGCTAGATTAACAATAGTAAATTATCCATAGACAACAACTGTATAAACTTTTATATACTACCACCTTTAAATGTTTGTACACTGCCTTGTCAGGATTGACTTATGCCCGTATGCTTGTCGCATTTAGTCTGTTTAATATAGCCAGTTGAAAGCTGGAACTTCTATTCTGCAGAAACCACTACATTTTGATGTTTTGTTTAATTCTGAATTAGAACAAAATAGTAAAATATTTCAATATTAAAATTAATAAAAAACTGGAAAGTTCTTTAAACATTGATTTTAGATGTTTTGGTTTGACAGTTTCAATTGATTTGAAATCCTTGGACATTAGGCCTGTGCGAATAGGCAACTATTTGATTAAGCTTCAGATCTAGCTGCTTTGGATACCAGTGATCTGATTTGGAGCTCCGAATCAGTTTCCTGCTTCGATTCAGCTGAAGTGACTCCGAAGCTTCAGAGCCACTTTGGGGATCCAGCCATAAGGTATAATGGGGAATCAATGAAATATCTGTAACTTTGTGGTTTTTTGTCTGATTTGGATTAAACTTGCAGGGTAGTAGCCTCTGCTAAGAGCATGATGCCTGCCAAGTTTCAAGAAGATAGATGCAAGGGTTTTGGAGGAACTGCACCCCAAATTCTTGAAAGCAAAACTCATGTGATGTATATGTGTTACACCACAGGGGGATGAAAACTGCAGGGGTGGTGGCCCCTGCTGAGGCCACAAAGCCTGCCAGCTGTCAAGGAGATAGGTGCAGGGGCGGTCTGGCTTCTGGGGCCCTGCACCTTTGGTTGCTAACAGGCAAAACGCATGATGTGGGTGGGTGCTTGTGTGACTGTGTCTGTCTTGGGGCACAGGGGGGTGAAATCTACTGCAGGCCTGGGTGCTGGGCCCTTCCAGGTCACAAAGCCTGCCATCTGTATGTGTGTCTTGCTGGGGGAGTCTGGCTTCTGGGGCCCTGCACCTCTGGCTGCTAACAGGCAAAACTTGTGATGTGGGTGGGTGACACTGTGTGTGTGTGTTAAAGTGCCCCCTTCCTGGTGCTGGGGCCTCTGCACAACATGGCAGTGTGCCCCAGTGAGGTCTCCTCCTCCCCTACAGCCTTGGGGACGGTCCACCACTTTACATGACAATAGGTAAAATAACGTAGCTGGCTCAACACCAGTAGCATCAGCAGCAGCATCAAAGGTACCCAAATGGAACTGTCACAAAGCCTTTCTTTATATAAAGGAATTGACAGCAAGAAGTAAAGATGTTGTGTTGTGTTGGACATATGATGTTATTCATGGTGTGTGATGGCTTATCTTGTGTTTTTATGTCTATATGTTTATATGAAAAAAAAAAAGGAGTATTTAAAAAAATGTATCTTAGGAAGCCTTAGGGTTGAAATCCCGTTTGTCAGGCTAAGGAAGTACCTGCAGTTTGTCCTGGATGGAAGGAATAGTAAAGAAGCCAGAGGCACACAGACAGCCCTCCGAAGCATCTGAAGCTTTTCCAAATCAGTTCGGAAGCTCCAAACTGATCTGGAAAGCCTAAAGAAGCCAGCACTTCGATTCAAACATGCTGCTTTGGCATCCGAAGCATCTGGATCCAAAGCACAGTCTGAAGCCTCGCACAGCCCTATTGGACATGCACTCACTGAAAGGTTTCATTTTAGTTTGAGGAACTGAGTCAAATGCTGTTTTGGTTTGGTTTGACCTAATGTGGGTCTTTATGAAATGGTGAAGTTGTGCTTCAGAGAAGCAATAGTTTGGGTACTTTATGCCTCTATTCTTCCCTGTGGGTTGGGCTTCCTAGCCAGATTCTATCTCCTTTGATAGACTCTAGTTCTATGATCTTATGATGCACCACATAGATTTTACCAGTGAGGAGACTATGGTTCATCAGAGGAGATTTTGACCAACCAGGGTGCCCTGTTCAAAGCTATACTGCTACCCAGTGTGCCCACAGGTGGCAGATAGTGAACTGACCTTCAACTGGGGTAGCTCTGACAAAGGAGTTATGGACCAAGTAGCAGCACCACCACCAGGATGTGGTGAGGACAGTAGATGGCAATGGTTTCCCTCCTAAAAAGTCACATATATCCTTTGGTAGTGCTATAACATGATGAGTATGGGTTGCCACTATTAAGCCTGCTCAGTCCCCAGCTATGGGTCTACAAGTCCTCAACGGCGGTGCAGGTGGAAGATGTTAGAATCTCAATGACTGCAAAGGCAGATGAAGGCTGGAGCAGAACAAGATCTCCAGTTGTCTTGGTCTTCTTGCCATTGGATCAAGGTCCAGCTCTGTCAAGAGCTGCATGGAAGCAGATGTGCAACAGCTTAACCACAATGCACAGATGTCATGCACAGGTATCTTCCATGTCAGCTAATGAGCACATTTTTCAAGCCCTTTAGCAACTAGCTAGTGATGACAGGAGCAGGATGGTGAGGTCTGGAACCTCCTAGTCATGAACTGGCATGAAGATAGCAGTTGCAAGAAGGTCATCTAGCACCTGAATGAGACAAGAGTGTGATTTGGCACTTAGAATTGTGACTGAACAGCCCTCTTCAGGATCTGCTCTGCTCACCCCATGTGGGTAGGGGCTAGAAAAGGTTCCCTAAACATAGCCTGTCTAATACAGTATTCTGTATTTCTTCCTAACTAGATAACCACGTCCAGTTTGATCACCTTTCCTGTGGTCAAAAATATCCATATGCAGAATGGATCCAAAATAAAATATTTATATTCAGTTTGAAAAAACTGAAAAGTTTGGTTTGGTTGAACTCTGTGGGAGGGATAAGGCTCCCTAGCCTCACTCACAGCTCGCCTGCCACTACTTGAGTTGGGAGGAAGAAGAAGACAAATTATTCCCTAAATCAGGCATTCAATTATTGGACACCCAGGAAGATTTTAACTGAGTATTTTGTTTATTGTGCAAAGTCTACAGAAGATAATGAACTGTGTTGACAACCCTCCATCCAGACACGGTTTCTTCACCAGTCCTTTAAGCTGCCAGTGTTACCTCATGCTTGTTAATGCTTCTAATCCCCTTCTTTATTTCTTCTTCCTGATCCCCTGAGCCTGACTTCAGCAGTCCTTGCTGCCTCTGAGCCTCAGGGTAAGTGTCCCCACTTCTCACCAGCTGATCATGGGTTCACAGTTCCCCGGGTCATAGTTTCATAGTAGGTAGGGTTGGAAGGAACCTCAGCAGATCATCAAGTCTGACCCTCTGCCATGAGCAGGAAAGAAAGCTGGGCTCAAATGACCCTGGCTAGGTGATTATCCAGCCTCCTTTTGAAGACCCCCAGGATAGAAGTGAGTACCACTTCCCTCGGAAGTTGGTTCCAGATCCTAGCCGCCCTGACTGTGAAGTAGTGCCTCCTGATATCTAGCCTGAATCTACTCTCTGTTAACTTATGGCTGTTATTCCTCATTACTACCAGTAGTATTCGGGGGAACAGGGACTCTCCCATAGCCTGCTGGTCCCCCTTGGCCAGTTTGTAGATGGCCACCAGATCCCCTCTCAGCCTTCTCTTGTGGAGGCTGAACAGGTTCAGGTCCTGTAGCCTCCACTCGTAGGGCCTGCCTTGCTGCCCCCTGATCATGCAAGTGGTCCTCCTCTGGACCCTCTCAGTGGTGTCCACATCCCTCCTGAAGTGCGGCGCCCAGAACTGGGCACAGTACTCCAACTGCGGCCTGACCAGTGTCGCATAGAGGGGGAGGATCACCTCCTTGGACCTGCTCGTGATGCATCTGTGGATGCATGACAAGGTGTGGTTAGCTTTCCTGACCGCATCCCTGCATTGACGGCCCATGTTCATTTTGGCGTCAATAATGACACCAAGATCCTTTTCTGCCTCTGTGCTGACTAGAAGGGAGTTCTCCAGCTTGTAGGTATGCTGCTGGTTCTTCCTCTCCAGGTGCAGTACCTTGCACTTGTCAGTATTGAATCCCATCCTGTTCTCATCCGCCCACTGCTGTATCCTGTCTAGATCTAGTTGCAGCCTGTCCCTCTTCTCCAGTGTGCTCACTTCTCCCCACATTTTAGTGTCATCCATGAATTTGAACAAGATGCTTTTCACCCCCTCATCCAAGTCGCTGATGAAGATGTTGAACAGTGTGGGCCCGAGGAGCGAGCCCTGGGGGACCCCACTGCCCACATCCCTCCAGCTCAAAAAAGACCCGTCTACCACCACTCTCTGGGTGTGGCCCTTCAGCCAATTTGTGACACATCTGACTGTGTAGGCATTGACGCCACAGTCGCCTAATTTCTTAATGAGAATGGGATGAAAGACCGTGTTGAAGGCCTTCCTAAAGTCCAGAAAGACTACGTCCACCGTGACTTCTGCGTCCAAGGATTTTGTGACCTGGTCATAGAAGGCAACCAGGTTGGTCTGACAGGACTTGCCTCGAATGAACCCATGCTGGTTGCCCCTAAGCATGATCTCCCCTGCTGGTCCCTTGCAGATGTGCTCCTGGATAATTTTCTCAAAGATCTTCCCCAGGACTAAGGTAAGACTAACGGGCTTGTAGTTTCCTGGGTCCTCTTTCCTTCCTTTTTTGAAAGGGTGCCATCTTGTCCTGGAGGTCCTCCCTCCGTTGTCCTCCATGTTCTCTTCCTCCTCTTCTGGTGCCCTGAGGGCAAGCTCTTTCTCTGGGTGTCTGTTTTTAATGTTGTTGGCGGCGGCATCTGCTTTGATCTTCCTAACTCTCTCCCTGTGTGTTATCTCTAGTCAGCTAGATTGAGTCGGCTATCAACCTTGCCCTTTCTCTAACCCCTTCCCTTCTTAAGCAACTGAGTCACTTTGTCCTCTCTGTGACCTTTACCCAATCACCAAGTAACAGGGTTCTCTTCTTCACCCTGTTACAAAGTCAACAAAAACAAAATACTATTTTTAGAATTTCTAGATGGAGCATGAAAGCATTTCATGAATTTGTTCAAATTTCAGTTTCATGGAAACTACATTTTTCAGTATAAAAAATAATTTAAATGGAGAATTTCCACTGAGATTTGTTTTTAATAATTCATCTGATGCTGTCAACAGGCATACCAATGGATAATTCTGAGAAAATGTACACATACAGTGGAGAATGAAGGAGAAAATCTACATCAGACAAATGGGTCTATAAAGAATCTTTAGTTTGTTGTAGCAGGGTGTACCAAATGTAGTAATTTCACTGTATTGGGTGCTCCACTGAGCACTGATATTTTCAGTAGCCGAGTTGTAGTCAGAGTTTAGAGGACTGTGGCCAGGTGGAGGTGAATAACAAAATCTCTCTCCCTGGGACTTGCCTGCCATGCTTTGGAATGATGGAAGAATAAGACGTTAATTCCCCAATGAGAGGGTGTAGTAAGTCACCCCAGAAGCAGGATAAAGAGAAATTCGTTTATTAGTAACTTCCCTGCAGGTTGTGGAGCACCCTGGCTGTTCTCACAGCTCACGGTCTCCCTTTTCTCCATCACTGTGCAGCGCACTCCCCCAAGTCAGTCAGCTCCAGTCCAGTCCCACTCTCTCTTTTCTGTGGTACCAGCAGATCCTTTCTCTGTGGGACCTTCTCTTAGCCAGTAAGTTTCTCCTCTCTTCCTCACCTCCTTGCTTCACTAGTCTCCATGGTTACCTACACCCAGTCGACAGGTCTGATCAGCAAGCTGCTCCAGTGCTGGGTCTGCCGCTCCTGGCATCCCTGCTGAATCTCTCCATGCTGTGCCTCAGGGGGCAAAGAAAACGCTCTTGCTGTGGACTTAAGTAGCTGCTGGTTCCTAATCAGTTAATATTCACTCCAGGTGCAGATCCCCTTCCCAACTGTGTTTACTAAGTAATTAACTTTGCCCTGTCCCTGACTTGACTCTCCCCCTCATCCCCTGTACTTGCAATTTAGTAACATCAAACGAACAGGGCTGTCTTTGCCCTGTTATAAGGACCTATCACATATTACTATGCAGAATTGCTTTGCCTGGTCTATAAGTTCTCTTCCTGAGCTGATGTGATTGGCCTCATATTATCCAGCTCTTGTCATTGCACAGGTGCAGAGCTGAAAAGCATGTTGTGTGTCTAAACACCTGCTGTGTGTAAGGCTCATTGAGCAGTGCTGATGTACTTTCTTCCACTCTTCTTGATGCTGTTGCATTCATAAAAATCAATTCTATTTGTGACTATAGTTTTTAGTCTGCTTCTGCATGAATGCTATTATAGGATTAAAAGCTAAAGGGAAATTTTGCCTTCATAAAATGAACCAGATTAGCAATTCCCTGGACTGCCCTGCCCTAGAACAGCTATCAGTTAAGTAGTGTCATTTCAAACAGTCTTCCGCTTTGGTGCTGACCCCCCCAATTACAACTAGATGAATACTACAAAAAACAGAACAAAACCTATCATGAACGTTCCTTCATATTGCTACAGAAATCTTTGATTTTATTTTAAGCCCTTTAATGTTCATTCTGAATATAGTTGTAAAGAAGGTTTCTGACAGGCATGTACATGGAAACAGCCAATTTTATATGACACTTGCAGAATAAGAATAAAAAGTGTATTTCAAATTCTCATTTTTAGTTACACTGGATATCTGATTCTTATTACTACTGAGAATATCATTTAAACACAATTACTAAATCCCAGGGATGTTCTCAACTGCCACTGAAGGGTTTACGTACATTCCTAAAGTTAAGGGCTCATGGTTTAGTGCTTGATGACTAGTGATGCATTGCTGAAATTAGACCCACCTGAATTACATTTCTCCATTCAGGGAATAATTAAGAGAGAACTTACTTTTGAACAGTGAAATCTTGCAATGTGCTGCTCTTGAAAAGCACGTGGACTTAAAAGCAAGACATTATAGGTATGATACATACTGTGCATATCCAAATCAAAATTAGCATGTGACATTTTAAAAAGAAAGTCAGTGCAACTTGTGCTACTAAATCGTTTGTGAAAATTCCATTCTCAGCATGTATTCAATTTCCTCAGTGTTTATCCAAAGGACTAAACTTCAGTACAGTTTATTTGAGAGAACTCTGTTCCACTTTCCAATAATGAGAAAAGTTAGTTGAAAGAAATGTTTGAAGTAATTGTTGAAATGACTTTGTTAGCAAGCCAGGGTGTCTTAGGTATGCTATAAGAGTTTTGTAGTTGAAAATTTTCCATTACCCATCATTAAGAGAAAAATAAATAAGGTTTCTAGAAATAATGTTGAACTAGAAAAGTGGCAATCACTACTTTACAAAGCTACTTTTTATTTATAGTGTATTTGTCTTTGATGCCATGTAGCAAGTCAGTACTAAGGCTGGAAAGAGTTAATTCTGATTCTGTCTCTAATCTTTATGTCTTTAGCTGACAATAACTGACTTTTTAACTAAGTCTGATAAGATAATATTGAACATTTCACTGTTCAAAATATTTGTAGCTATACTGGTGCCAAAATACCATCATGGGTTATCAATTCAAATAAAAACCATTGCTTCTTTAGTTATATTATATGTTTCATAATTTAAGATAAATGATTATTTTGGGGTTTTTTTTACAATCAGTTATCCTCTAAAATATCTGCTTTATACTTCAGTGTAGTGCCTTCCAGATTCCTAACCCTTCTAGCTGCAAACCCAAAGCTTAACATGGTAGAGAGCTATAGGACATGCTTTTGACTGTAGGACAGATGGTATAATAAATACCTTTCAAAATAATTTCCTTAAAGTTCATGGTTTATAGAAAGTACTAAAATTTAGATGTTTATGTTTTAGATGACTATTTATTCTGGGTTCATGCAGACATTATATTTGGATTGACCTAACTAGGATGAGATGAATCTAAACGCCCAGCTATGCAGATGTTCAGGGGGTTTAAGTTGGGCCAAAAATGGGAGGCCCAATCTAAGTTAGTATACCTGAATAGTTCACCTATTCAGGTTCACCTCTTCAGGTGAACTAACTTAAATTGGGAATAGGTTAACCTGGTCCAGTGAACACGTGCATGAGTTTGGAGTACAGCCCTGGTTCTGGGAAAGCCCAGCCACTCAGCTGAACCCTGAAGTTGTGCTCTCCCTACTCCCCTGACCCTAACCAAGTTATTTTTACCTCCCTGACTCCCATGATTGACAATCCCCCTGTGGACCTACGAACTCCCTCGGGAGACATTGGCCAGTACCTGCCCCTCCCTGACCTCAAGTTACTAACATTGGGTTCCCTGTGTGGCTCCCAGCACATGAGGATGTAAGCCCCCGAACATAGACCAGGTATGACGAATGTTTGCACGCACCTTCAGTTTTTCTGTCAGTTTCTGCAAGTGAATCCCATTACAAGTAATGGGAAATACAAGAAGGGATTAGATTCCTAAGGACATAAATACTTACCAGTCCCTGCTAGTAGAGATTGTGAAAGTCATCTGTGGTTGATTTTTCATTTTTCTGATAAAAAATCTTGTACTAGCTAAGCTGTTGAAGAATTAAAACGTGATGATACAGGACTTCATCTGTGATATTCAGTGTAATATAGAAGTAAAATATAAGTGGTTTTGAATAAATATCTGATATGTACATGTAATTATAAATTGGACTCCAGGGATGATGCGTAAAGGCAGCTCTTGGGAAATGAAAATATTTCAAGGCAGCTGATGTTAATCAGGGAAACATGTCAATGTAACTGAGTAATCCATATTTGTTTCTCTTCACTTCTACATTTTAACTGCTTGATTTGTGGTTCTAGCTTGGACATCAGATGTATGTACAATAGCATTCCACAAGAATTATATTATAAATGAATAAACTTTTCAGTCCAGTCATGGGCATACAATTAGAGTGCTTTTTGTTGCCACTGCCACTTTAAGGCAATAATGGTTGGCTTTATCCAGGCTCTTTCTGTAGGAGATAGATCAGCAACAGTAATGATATTTTATCTTTCATTCTTTCAGTAAAATAACATGGGTGTCAGACTGTCATAGCCAATTAAATAACAATTCATTTGAATCTCTCACGTGATTAGCAGTATCACTTTTAGATCAACATAATTTTAATGTGCCTTACCAAGGACTCAGCAGGTGGAAGAGACAGCCCTCTGAGTATGTTGAACCCAATTCTGGTGTTTTCCATGATGGGGAGGCTTTTTGACATTTGATTTTTTTGCATCTTGGAAAAATGTCAGACCCCATGGAAAACAGTCTTTTCTCCCTTGACTATGGATAAGAAGTGGGCCAGCCTATGCATAGTCATGGGGGGAAGGAGGGGGAGAGGGAAGGGTGAAGGAAGTAAACAACCTCTTGCTTTCTCTTCTTGCATATCTTGGGGAGCAGCAAGAAAGCAAAATTTGCTACTAAAATTGTGTTCCATAAGGGCCACCTTGTCCTTAAGGCAATAGCAAAAGGCAAGGAGGATACTGAGTCAAGGTTTCTTTCTTTGTGCTCTATGAAGCAGAAATTTCTAGCCTGGCAGGGGACAGGATAGTGCATCTCATAAATAGGTGTTAATAAAGGGGTTGTTTAATTTAATATTTACAAAATGTATTTTGCTATTAAAATTAGGATCTTTTACTTAGCTTTCTACTAGATCTCATAGCATTAACTTTGTTTACAGACTTTTTGTAGCATTATGGTTGTTGGGAACTTAAAACTGCTTAATGTTGCCTTCAGCTGTTGTGCCAAAGATGCATTCTTGCTATTTGCTACATCTCCAGCTTGATTTTATTTCCCCCCAAATTTAAAGTCTATGTTATTTTAAAGGGCCACATGTTCTTATCAAATTTCATGCATTTTATGTGCTGGATATTTCTTTGTCTTCAAATTTTCTTTGAAGACATAATGGACCAGATTCTGTTATGAAGTCACTAGATTACGTTCATTACTGGTTAAATTAAAATTGTGCTTGTCCCATTGTGACTATATGTTAATTTATAAACTTTTCTGTATCTGAATTTTCAAAGTTGATCATAAATTTGTTTACATTTTTTGGATGTGTCTGAAAATACTGAAGCAGCTTTTTGGTGTTGATTTGAATTTAAAGCTGTGATGGACTATGAATTTAAAAATCAAGCAATTTGAAACACTGGAAGTGTCCCTTAGTTTCATGACTTTCTGAGCCTAATGTATGATTTTAGAAGGGAGCACAAGCCACATAGACTAATGTTTTTCTCAAGTACGAGTGGTTCCATGTTGTGTCTTCTTCCTAAAACATTTGGGGAAGTGAGTTGAGGGTGGGGGAGGGAAATCACTAGTTATTTTTCCAATGTCAGGGGCCTGGAATGCCTTGAGGGGGTTACTGCGACATATTTATGTCCTGTGTCCATAGTATACATAGAGTATCTGTCCACTTCAAGAAATCACTGTCAAAGTGTAGTGCTCAAATACAGTAATGTTACATAAAAGCAGTAAGAAAACCTGTTTCAGCTTTAGAAGGGATTGTGGGAGAGTTGAACAAAGAGGGAGCGAGAGAGATAAGGAGAGAGGCCAGTAGTATCAGTATCGATCACTATCATTTAAAAAACTTTTGTAATTTTTATTTCCTTCTCTAAATTAAAATCAGCAAAAAGAAAATTGCAGCAATGGCTAATTTCACAGTGAGACTGATATATTTTTCATGTTGTAAAGATAGAAAAATAATTGCCCCAAGATTTCATGGATAATAATTTATTTTCTTGATCATCAGGTTACTCTAACTTTTTATGAACAGGTCATATATAACTCCTGTGGCTTCAAATGTGTGCATAGTTTAAAAGTATCTTTGCTAGAAAATCTAATTCTCTATGATTTTATATAGATTCACTCTTCTGGGGGTATAAATGATGATTTTCTTCCTTCTTTACTTTTCTATTATGAAAATTTAATGCTGTTTCATTACCTTATTATTTATTAGTGTGTGTTATGACAGGAGCACAAGTCAAGGGTTTTGTTACCATGCATATTGTGCCTTCCGGTAAAGGATCTCAAATAGCTTTGCAAACATGAATTAATTAGGGGAAGGATGGTAAGCAGTGTTGTCCCTGTTATATAAATAATAGACGTTTTGACTTGCTGAAAGTCAAGAAGCAATACAGTACTAGAGATGGAATTAGAAATTAATGACAGAATCTTTGTCCTCTGCTCTAGTCTATCACTCAGCCTCTGTCTCTCTTTCTCTCTTCTTTAAATATATGATGCCTACAGTCTTTAACAAACTAAGAATGTTATGTGTAGTAATTATTGTAGTAGAATATGGTTGCTAATATCTGTCTTGGACTACTTTCTAAGAGAAACAGTAATTCAAATGTGATGTTTTGGGGTAATAGATACAGCAAAACAGGATATATTTTCTTCCCAGTATGTGTATAAGTCTCATTAGTAATAATGGAAGTTATGTGCCTGCAGGAGAATGAGAGAGATACATCTATCATCTCAATGATCCATGAAGTAGGAAGAAATTATATAATGTACTATAAATGCTCTAAAGGAGTCATTACAGTCTATTAGGTAAATAATGTGTTTTTTAAAAGTCTTTACATATGATACGTAGCTAAAAAATATAAAAGCTCAGATGAATCCATTGTGTTACTAAGTTAATTTCTTTAAAAGGTATTGGCCTGCAAATATATATTCAGACAAAAATGACAAGAAGACGTATAAGGAAGAGGAGTTTATTTTATATATCTGAAGATAGTTATTTAGGACACAGTAGGTGGTTTGGAGATGCATTTTATCAGTAGCAAACTCTACTGGCCAAATATGGCTACAGCCTATGATGGCCTATTATGTACCCTAAGAAAGCAGTCTGGATGTAGATAGGTAGAGCTCTTGAAAGAAACAAGAACTAGATTATACCAAATTTCTGATTCAGGGCATCAAACGAATTCCCTGGGAAGGGGCAAAAGTTCATTTTGGCTTGGAATTTGTGAGTTGCAGTATATATTTAGGATCATAGAATTTATCTTACATTGGAAATCCAACCAGTATCAAAAGCAAATATGTATTAACATCAAGGATGAAGTATACAGTTATATTCCACATTTACTTGCATACCACACATACCTTCCATTCTCATGCCCTACAAAATTTGCCCTCCAAATTTGGAGTGTGTACCTTAAATGAAAGATCTGATTTCTGCACTGGAATGGTAGCATGGAGATGCTAGAATGGCTGTGGCGGCTGTGCTTCTCTCCTTTCTGGCTGGGAGAGCATACATCAGGGACAGAGTCCACTCTTCAGTGTCAGAGCTAGTGTTTTAACCCTCTCACAGTTGCTGCCAACTTGGCTGAAACAGCTAGAAACTGCTGTCAATTTGGCAGCAGCTGTGAAAGAGTTAAAGCACTCTAGCATTTGCCTGAGGATGAGTGAGCCAAAAAGTAGACCCTGTTCCATGCGTTCAGCTTTTGCACATGATTCTGGAAATGTATTTCTTCATTTTGCCTTCCTAAAACAAGGTGTTTATTTCATTCAAGGGCATGTAGTAGATGAATAAACATGGTAGTAGCTAAATTCTCAGTGCATATCTCATCATTTGTTAAGATCCTTACTGTTTCATGGGTATCACTCAGGAAAAATATGTTGTACTTTAAGATCATTGCTATATTTGTTTATTGCTTCTTTCTTCATGCTGCCTCCTCCCTCCCCCTCTCCTCTTTTTTGTATATCTCATTTCTTCCCTTTGTACTTCCTTGCATGCAGAGCACTTTTTTCCCATCCTCTTTTCATTGTCCCTTGGAATTACAGAATGGATTTTCATCTGAACCAGGTAAAGGGCAAAGATTGGAGGTGTCACATCAGGTTTTTTTTGGTTTTCTAATGAGTTTTCAAAGATTTTCATGGCTATTTTAGTCATGTTTCCTCTCAGTCTTCAAGTTTCAAAAGAAACTAATGGTGTTCTGAAGGCTTAAGTTCTTCAGTGTCCAAACTAACACACTTTAAAGGGCTCTGGTTTTTAGAAGACAAGTTCATGATTTTGTGAAAATCAGGTGTTTCAAGGTGAGAACTCCAAAATGGAACTAAAAATCACTAATCAAATCAGTGGTTCTCAACCTTTTTAGACTTAAGGCACCCATCCATTGTTTTTATGAATTTGCATATGTGAGCAGGGGAAGCCTGTCATTTTCCTTGCACAAGGGAAGATGCCTCCTCACATTTGCCTTGATGCATGAAGCCTAGAGGGTTGCCCTGGCCTTCCAGGAAATGCAGGGGCAGAGGCAGCACTTACTGTATCCTGTCTGTGGTAGTGGCATTGCTAGTTTGGGATCTCAGGTGGACCAGCAGCATGGCTAGGAACCTACCAACATTGTGATTGATTTAGCAGATTTCGAAGAAAATGTGAAATTTGGCATTGCCTGCAAAACCATGAAAAAAACCCATACTGAAAATAAAATGCTGGCTCCCCAGAGGGAGCCAGCAGTCCTCACAATGCTGTGGCCTGGCCCTGCAGCCTGCTAGAAGGGTTGGGGGGGAGCTGCTGGCACACAGGGGAGCCCAAGGTGGCTGCTGCCCCTTCCCTTGCTGCTGATTGGCTGAGAGGCTGCCTGCCATGTGGCCCTCACCCCTCTCTACCAAGTGGCAGTGAGGGGTGGGGCCACAGGTTAGACATTCCTTACAACCAGTCAATGGCAAGGGGCCGAGCTGTATGATGGAAAGCCCTTGTAGCCTATAAGAGGGCCTTGGCCATGATAAGCCCTTGAAAAAGGGACTCATCCCCATGATCTGCCTGCAAAATTGGCCGGCTGCCTCCTTGAGTTGGGTAGACCCCTAACTATAGTTGAGAATCACTGCTTTAAATGAGCCTCTTATTGCATGTTAGTAGCTTCTGATCTTTGAAATTCCTTTTGCTGTGGATGTAATTTTTTTGCTCTGTGGACTAAGAGAAGAATTTAAAGATGAGACTTCTGGAGCCACTACACTATTTCCTATTCAAAGTGGATCAGAGACAATAAGATGAGCTGCCAGTTTCTTTTTTTTTTTTTAACTGTACATTAGATCCACAAAATTAGATCTCCCAGAAATGAAGAAGCAGTGTTGTCTGTTAGATGGGGCTTTGGATTACCCTTAAGGTCACTGGAACTTTTTCATTGACTAAGTATTATATTGTATCTCTGGATTCACACAGGATAGAGGAAGGTTTTCCTTTCTCTCCATCTGTATCTGAGCTCCTCTGTAGGTCCTCACCACAGACAAGATGGACAGTAGCAGAAACATGAAGCGACTTGCCCATGATCATGGACGAGCTTAATGACATAGTCAAGTCATGTATTCTGATTGGTAGTCCAAAGCCCCTTATAATAGAAAACACTGCTTCTCTACTTCTGGAGGATCTAACTTCATGGAACTAATCTCTAGTAAAAAAAGAATCTCAGCTGCTTACCTTATTGTCTCTGGAGTAGTAAATAGTATATTGGCTCTAGAAGTATTATTAGGAGTTATCTGGTATTTTTAATGACATTCACTGTGAAATCTAGATGCTTGTATTTCCCATCAGATGCTTCAATGAGATTTCCAATAATGATATCCAGGGCACTTATTTCCTCTAAGGGGAGAAGCTATATATCTATTTAGAGCTTGAAAAGCAAATCTCTTTGCAACATAAAATGT
>NW_005841848.1:5170664-5197124 GCF_000455745.1 Alligator sinensis | reverse complement strand
AGGGAAATAGGTTCTTTCTCACTAATTAGTACAGTAGTCATGAATAATAGGAAAAGGGGAAGTTTTCTTTCTCAGGAGTTTGATATATATCACCAGATGAAAGGGAAAAGTGGTGCTAAGTTGTTTTGTATTTATTTGGAAGTAACCTAGTCAGTGGATGCATCTACACATGCATTTTATCCAGGATGGGTTTACTCACAAGTAAACTAGTCAAGAGTAAATGTTACCAGGCAGGCATCTACACATGCAGGGAAGCAGCAACACATTTGCTGCTGATGGCAGCAAACCACTCCCACTTTCTGTGGCCCTGCAACAGGCCCCTGCTGCCACCAGGGGGAGCTCCAGGTTTTCCCTGGGTGCTAGCCCAGGGGCTGGCAGGGAGCACCAGGCAAGGAGACAACTGTCTCCTGACTGGGGCTGGGACATTAAACCCTGCCCCCAGGGGCTGCCTGCTGCAGGGTGGGGACAATGTTTCCCTGCCCTGGCAGCAGGGAGCTGCTAGCTCCAGCTCCCTGATTAGGGGCAGGAGACTTGGAAAGAACTTCAGGGGAGGGGCAGGTCACAGATGCCTGCCCCAGCCACCACTGGGGCAGCTAACAGCTAGCTCACTGGTAGCTGTCCTACTGGCAGATTGGGGCAGTAGGCTAGGACCTACCCCACCCCTGCAGCTCTTTTCAAGCCTTATGCCTCAATCGCCTGATTGGGGCATGGGGCTGGGACCTGCCCCTGACCAGGACAGTTCCCAGGCCCTGTTCCATGATTGTGGTGGGGAGGCTGGGGAGCTTGTTCCCTGCTCAGCTCTGTGAGCGTGGAGCTGGGTGAGGAACAGGCTGGAGAGTCTGTTCCTCTCCCAGCTCCGTGCTGACAGAGCTGAGCGAGGAACAAGCTCCCTACCCTGTTTCCCACCCAGCTTCACGATCACAGAGCTGGGTGGGGAAGAGGCTCCCCATCCTCCGTCAGTAGGGACTCCCAGCACTGGGAGATCCTTATCGGTCATGGAACTGGCACTGGGAGATAAGGGTTTCCTAGCCCCCCCCACTGCCCAATGGCAAAGTGGAGTCTAGGAGATAAGGATTTCCTAGCCCACGCTCCCTGCTCATGATCTCTGAGTGGGGGGCTTGGAGCTCCCTGCTGCCAGGGCAGGGGGACATAGTCGCTGCCCAGGCTCTGGTGGTGTCTATACAAACTCTACTGCAACATTACTAATCAAAAGTAAATTTACTACTTCCTTGGGCTGGTAGCAAATTTACTCATGATTAGTGAGGTTTACTGTGTAGTAATCGTGCACTTGTAGATGCACATACTTACTTTGCAGTAAACTACACGACTGCGCAGTAAAGAGTCTCATGTAGACACACCCAGTAAAGATAACTTTACTACTACTAACCTCACTGAAGCCAGTAAAAATTGTTGTATTAACATCTGTCATGGAAGAATACCAAATTTAACACCAGATTTAACACCTGGCAGTCCATGACATTTATAATACAATTTACTGTATTGTAGTTGGTGTTTTCTATAGCCTTCTGTTCAAGATTAGGTAAATATTACTGCATTAATGTTAAAAAATAATACTTAGGTGATCACTTTTAACAGCTTGAGACATAGGCCAATTACATGTTTCTAACTTAATTAATGTGTTTGTTTTTATTATAATACAATTAGACTTCTTGAAGACAGTTTCTTAATAAAAGTAAAATGTAGAATTAAATTTGAACAGACAAGGTTCCTTGGGTGAATCTGGTATCTTTTATTAGACCAACCCAAATAGTTGGAGAATAGTTATTAAGCAAGCTTTCGGGTTCAAAAACCCTTTGTGAGGCTAAGGAAGTTTCAGCAGTTGGTGTGTGCTCCAGCGTACTAAAATGCCAGTGTACTAAAAATATTGGTTTAACACTGAAGTGCAATAAAAAACGTGAATAGTTCTAATACAAGGAATTTACTTAAGCTGTAGGTGAGCATTTATTTCTGAATTTCTTAGCCAAATTCATCTGCTCTGGCAAAATAGCTAACTGCTTCAATAACTTAATAGATTAATTCTGTCATTCATGCTTTTCAAAATTTAAAAACCAATCTTCTACCATTGAAGCCATTGAGCATTTTGTCCCTAACTTCAACAGTACAGGATCAAATCCTTAGAAAGTAGACTTCTCTTGTCAGACTGTTAGGATATGTTCTGTTAATAGAACACCCCAAATTCCATAATTTCATCCCCTTTTCTCGTTCTAGACTAGAATTAGCAATCACTGAACAATAATGGAATATCTAGAAGCCTAGTTATGACTTGCAGAAATGGCAGTTATATCCTCATCATTCTGCATTCAGATATTCTGTGAGAAAGTTACTTCAGAAGCACATACATTTTTTATGTACCATAAGGGAAGATTTTTAACATTCAAATTGAAATGTTGAGAAGAGGAAGGGAGAGCAGGTAATAAAATGACAAGAAATGTGTCAGCATTTGGTGGAAGAAAGGGGAATAAGAGACAAGAGCAAGGAACCTCAGAAATAGAAGAATCAAGTCAAGTAATACAGACAGATGACAAGCTTATTTGGGAGAGAAAGGAGACTGGATCATGAATGTAGGACTTTCAGGATATAATGTTACTTGCTGGTTCTGCTCATAGGAGCATATTACTATACTTTCTGCCCTGGATGCAATGCCATCACTAAAATGTGGCAGCTGGTAGCATTTAGAAATAAAATGGCTTCTATGCTGAATTTAACAGAACATAAAAACAGCACTCTTTACCATATCCATGAATGATATTAGGAAGTCCCATACCTAATGCATAATAGGATTGCTTAAAAAACCCTATAAGATAAATACTAATTTAAAAATAGTACTTAAAAACATTGGACTAGATCCTATTGCACCTATAAGTGAGATCTTATCCCACTTTGTTTCAGTCCCTGAAAAATTATTTACTCAGATGCATTTTTCTAACCTACCATTTTTTGTGACTTAGGCTTATGAGTAAGGTTGACATTTATAGCTGACTGACCAGGATCTGACCATTGTTTGATTCAGTCCACTGAATCATTAGTTTAATTGATGGTTTGACTAGTTGCAGGAAGTGCAACGAGGATGCTGATGCTTTGTTCCCCTTTGACTTTTCCTTACTTACTCAATGGTACGAAGAAAGGTCAGCACAAGAACCAGTCCATCACCACATCATTTCTGACCCTACAATCAGTCAACCAGGATTGAACTGGCCACACCGTTAGTGGGCACTTCTCAACTGTTTTTGAACTGGACAGGGTCACTGTGCCTCAAACCTATACTAGTGGGGCCTTCACAATGACAACAAATTCCCTTGTGGACAAGTTCAACCCATGTCCCACATTGTTGACTCATGTCCATTTACTGTGCTAACTGGTGGCCTTCAAGCTCTTCACACTGGTAATGACATTGCCTTAAGATGGCTGAAACCACGTGCTGAAACTGCATACACTTGATTAAATAAATAAATGAGTCCGGTGAAGCTGAGGAGGTAATATTTTGTATTAACTTTTTTTCAGGGACTTGAGATAGGTGGAATAGGATCAAACTTAGACTCTGAAGTACCATTTAGAGTGCGTACTAAAGTTCAATCAATTTGTTGACGTTCAGTTGGTTGATTTTCAGGCATGTAAGTGCATGTTCTGCAGACAGTCTGTAATGTTAAAAGCACCCAGCCAGGGTAACCCAGAGCAGGCATCCCAGCAGGCTTTACAGGCTCTTCTGTCTGTCTGGATACAGGTGAAAGTGGCTCAGGACACAGGTCAGGTGCCCAAGGAACCCCTCTAACTCCCTCCCTCAGCTATCAGGTTGTCAGACACAGAGCTGGTCTGCTGTCTCTCAAGCTCCTCAGTTTCTCTTCCAGTAGCCCACTTCTTACTCCTGTGGCACCAGCTGTCAGATCCAGCACAGAATTGGGGGTCTAAGAATGGAGGGTGGTGTGGGGTAGGTGGGGTGGTATCCATGCAGGAGGGTGAGTCCAGAGTCCCCAGTCCCTGTATGGGGTGTGAGGGTTGGGGAGGCCAGGAAGATGGGGAAGGATTGGCGATTTAGGAAGCAGGAGGCTCAGGGGAAAGGAAGATGCGGCCTGGAATGGGATTGATGCCTAGAATGGTACAGGTCTCCAAAAATGGAGGTTGGGGGCAGAGGAGAGACTGCACCATTTCTATGCTGGTGGTGGGAGGGTAGTCTTAGGTCCTGCTAGGGCAGGGGTGGGCAATTATTTTGGGCAGAGGGCCGCTTACTGAGTTTTGGCAAGCCATCGAGGGCTGCATGATAGGCAGCTGCATGGGGTTCTGTACATGCATTCATTCAAATGATTGCACCCCCATTTATTGGTGCCTCAATCATGTCTGATGTGGTGGAGATTTCCACTGCATTGGCCATGTTTTAAATGGTTGAAGGTACATCTATATGAAAGAGTGAATGCTTGCATACTAAACATTTCAATGTATGGAAACACAGTTTCATTGGTTGAAATGTAATGTTTTTATGCATCCTTAGAATCCTAATAAGGAGAATAGGATCTGGCCCATTATGTTCAGATATTTTAATAGAGAGATCTGGAGGGCACTTAAGAGCATTATATGATTATAGAAATGCATTTTTACAGTGCTGACACTATCAAGCTGTCGTATCTATGTATTCAGAGTTGTATATGCAGATAGGATTTGTGCATGCAAATAGTAACCAAGTGCACAGTGACCCCACTCTATAGTTACAAAGCGAATTTTATTTTGTCTGGGGACTCTTGCCAACTTGGTAAAATTAAACTGGCTAATATGTGAGAGAATCAACTGGACTGAAGAGAATTTGTTTCTTAGAAGTTTATTGGAAATTAATTACAAAGACTTGAAAAAATCTTTATCTTTTCAGTTGTTGCTTTCATCCAAGCTGTTTTATAAGGCTAGATCCTTCACACACTAAATAACAGCGTGAATTTCTGTCAGTCAGTTGTCTTGTAAGGCTTGTTGGAGACTTGAAAAGGTTTTAACAATTCAAATTACTGTTCATAAAATGTCTTATTTAATAATGTACAGATTGAAAATTGCATAAAACTTTCCAGGCGATAAGTTGTATGTAAAACTCAAGTGTGGAAAAATATGGCATTTGCTTTCTTCCAAGTGTCTGAAGCAGTATTCTAAAATCAAGGTGACCAATGTCACATCTCCTTGGATCACCTGTGCAAACTTGCAAATTGATGTAACGGATCAATCAGCAACACTATTAAGTAAGTAGGATTCAACAAAAGCATTCATCAGTTCCCTTTGTATTTTCAGTGCAGACACCTAAAGTGGACCCCTGAAATACATATTGCTTAACAATAATAACCAATCTAAAGAGAGGCTCACTCATAAATGTAGTAGTTTTTGTGACAGGATGGCTGTGATGCCCCTCAGTGGTCTCCTTAGTCCTGTCCTACTTTCTCTTCAGCCTCTCAGGGTCTTACCTGCCATGCCTTGATGGTTTTATTAAAGAAGGGAGGCTAGCAAATGCCTTATTTTTCCATTCTTGAGTTCTACACGTAGCTTATTGCCTGGAAAGTTTTGTGCAATTTTTAATCTCTACATTATTAAGACATTTTATGTTCAGTTAATTTGAATTGTTAAAACCTTTCCAAGTCTCCAACAGGCTGGTGAGCTCTATGGGTGCAGACAGGAGTGCAGTCCCCAGCTGTAACTCAGAACATTTTCTGCAAAGCATTCTGGGTTACGTTTTTACCCCACACCAAACACAAGTTCACTGTTGGTTCGAGGGGGGAGGGGAATCTAGCTGCAGCCTAGGAGACTGTAGCCGGTTTCCCACAAGGCTGCCTTCCCCCCAATGGGAGCGGGGAAGGCAATGGAGGGAGTTTATTCTAGGGGTTCCCCAGCTGGTGCTGAAGGGTGGGGTGGGTGAATTAGGGGCTCCAATACACCCACTCCACCCTCCAAAGGGTGCTGAAACCCCCCCTCCCCTCCCCCCCAGACTGAACTCCCTCTGCTCTTATCCCGCACTCCCAGTCTGAAAACAGTGACAGGCTGGGAGCTCCGCAGACACAGGTTACAGAAGACCTACATTTTGAACATATTCATCTGATAATTCATGCAATGAGGGGGCAGATTTTCACCTGATCAGCCATTTTTGAAGCTGTTCACAGCCATGCAGTTGTGTTTGGTCACAGCTATAAACTGCCTTATGTGGCCAAATCAGGTAAAAATTGTCACTTCTGTCTGACTCTGTGTTCTTTCTAGTTCTTCGCTCCTCATTGGGCCTGACTTGGCCCACTTGCTTTGGGGCTATGATCCCAGTGCCCACAGTCTCTCTCAATCTGGGGCTCTAACCCTGCCACACAATCTTTGTCTTTCTCTCTCAGCTTGGCACTCTGATTCCCCTGTGCACAGTCTTTCTTTGTGGCTCAGACCCTTCTGGACCTAACTGGCTTAACAGCTGAATTCATAGCCCCACCCTCTCTTACAGTCACACCCATGCCTCACAGGTGTTACTCTGTCTACATTTTTCTTTTCTATAGGATCCTCAGCTCTCTTGGCTTTAGCCCACTGATATTCTGGCTGCAGGCTTCCAGTTCTGGCCCCCTTGTTCAGGCCCAGATTTATTGGCCCCAGCCCCTGACTACTGATCACCCTAGGCCCAACACTCTAGGCACTCTTAGCCTCTGCCTGCCCCTGTCTCATTCCCCAGGTCTTATTGTCCTCACCCCCCTGGCAGTCCCTTAGTTCAAGGATTGCTACAGCCCATTGATGACTCTTGAGGTGACTTAAGAGTCCAAACCTTGAGCCACAGACCTGTCTGCACCTGGCTCGGGTAAGGCTGCCCACAACTTATCCCAGCCCCCTCTGGTGCCCCTGGCCCAGGTAAGACTGCTCTTTGCCTGTCCCAACCCCCTTTCCCCCCACCCAGTGTCCCAGACCCAGGCAAGTCTATTCTCCAGCCTCTCAGCAGTTTGGTTTTAGCCATCATGTAGGCTTCTGGGGTGCCTATACATGATGAGGGAGACTGCTCCAATGTGTTGGAATTCCAGCATGTTGGAGTTGACTTGATTAATCGAGTTTGCTGGAGCATGGCAATTACTGCCCTCCAGCAGCTTCCTGCATCTCCTGTATCAGTGCCCCTGCACTTCAAAATGGGGGTGGGGGTGTTTTATTTAAAGCTCATTCGACAAGCTTTAGATAAAGCACCCCTGCCACCATTTTGAAGTGCAGGGACATTGCTACACGAGATGCTCTGGGTGCTTTAATTAAAGCGGCTCTCAGAGCTGCTCTAATTAAAGTGCCTCCCCCCCATCACACTCCCAGAGCATGTTTAAATGCTCCTGGGCTTCAGACCCTGAAAGAGCTCCTGGGCTTCAGGCCCTCTACTTGGGCCTTAACCTTTCTTACTGTTGCTCTTTAACTCCTTGTGGGTTTCACTGGCTGCATGTTCTCTAGGCAGCTTGCTGGCTTCCTACCCTTGAAGTAGCAGGACTTATGGGTTCCCGCTACAGTTTTACATATATAAATGAAAAATGTTATGGTGGTTTACTTGTTTTTGCTGTCATTTACACATCTGTTTGAAATGCATTCCTTAATGTATTATATTTTCCCCAAATCCCAGTCTTGTGGCATGTACTTAACGTTACATATCTAAGAAATCTCATAATTAAATCCAGTGATGGGACTGAAGTTAATCAGGTGTATAAGTGTGTTCAGGATCAGATCTAATTTAATTCCATGCCATGGTTTTCCATACCATGGTGGATCCACTTGCAGTATATCCTACAGAATACACAATAGTAACTAATTTAGTCAGCCACTAGATATCATTCCTTTTTCATACAAGCATAATACAATGTAAATGTCCCCTTAACTGTAAAAGCACACTGGTTTTAAAATACAAAATCCTCCTCCTTTTTTATATGTGATTATTGTAAATTCTACACTGTCTCTGCAAAACTATGACACCTTTTGCATTTCTCTCTCTCTCTCTCTCTCTCTCTCTCTCTTTTGCACATCCTGACCTGAATCTTATAATTTTGGAACAGTGACTTTCAAAAAATCTGGATACATTTAAGGAAGATTTCAAAGTGTTGAAAAGCACAAAATATATTACCTTTTTGGAAACAAGCAGTTGGCCATTTTCAAAATGGCACAAATTGTTTCTGATAACAAGTGATAATGATATATCTTTATTTTGAGTGGTGATGTGTGACCACATTTTGGTAGGGATCCTGTATTGTTTTCAGCCATCCTGATTAATTTTTATTTCTTACATCCATCTGAAATGAAAAGTGGCAGGTATGTTCAATCCATAACAAAAGTTTGCACAATCTCTTTTGCAATATATACGGATTGAAATTAATGTATTCAGTTTTTTTTTAAATTTGGGGAATAAATAGCATCTGGTTTTATATAGATTGATGTTAATGTGTTCAAATAAGGGTTTTTAAAAAAATGTCTTTTGGGAATATATTCCTTTAGGTCTTTTAGCTTTTATACAACATTATTTGTATTTTATCCTCTTTGGAGCTGTTCCTTGTCAACTGTGCTTAAAATATACTAGAACAATAAAATATAATAAAAAACAAGAAATACAATATACAGGCTAAAAACTGGACAGATTTTAGAACACATTTCAGTGCTGTAGTCACAACCCCTAATGAAGGGTTTGGGGCAAATATGCAGTACCCATTTTTCAAGTTATTTTCTCTACAATAATTTAAATGTAATAAAAATATAATTAGTGAGATGTAACAATTCACACACTATATATTCCATAATCTATGATCACAGCAGGGATGATAATTTTCTAGCTGCCTATGATAATAATGCACTTTTGAAATTAGAAAGACAGATAGTATGTTAATGTGTAATGATGTTTTTCCAACTGTCATAGTCTTTTAAACTATAAACAACTATGTTAGCATTCTGTTAAAAGATTAACGTAGTAAATTGCTGATATATTATTTCTCTATTGTTTTTGCTTGGAATCAAATATTAATTAACCTTCTTTGACTCCAGAATCACCTTCATTCTAATTTTGTTTGTTAAATGACAGTGCTGTCTTTTTTTACTGGGCATATTTACATGTACATTTACAACAGTTTAAATTTATTGTGCAGTAAGTGGGAATAGTTTGGCATTTACACATGCAGGTGTTGAAGTGCATTAACAATGTATGTGGACTGACTTGGGACTAAAGTCCCAAGTGGACTTTTGTGGTAGACCCAGCCCTATGGGACTGCATCTTCTCTTCCTGTATGGAAGTGGACTTGAGGACATGGAAAAGAAGATAATGCTGTTAGAACAGCTTTAACCCCTGACATATCTCTGCTGACAAACTTGACAGTCTCAAGGGGATTTCTCAAACACGGCTCCTGATTCCCTTTCCCCTTCCGTCATAAATCCTAAATTATGTAAGGTTGATCAGAAAGGTGTCTGCAAACTCAAATGGAACAGGCTACTCAGATCTTTAAATTTAGAAATATGAGAACCAGTCAGAAAGTAATGCTTCCTATTCTTTTTCCTATTCTTATTGAAAAAAATATTAAACTTTCACAGAAACTTGGTACAATATGGTTGAACATAGCTATTTTTCAATGTATTCTTCTCCTTCTGCTGGTGAACAAGGGCAGGTATTTCAAAATTGTAATAGTTTTTGTTCTTGTGCAGATGCTGTCACACAGACTCCATCATTTTGTTGTCATCTTGAAAATGTCTCCCTTATAGTTCATCTTTCATCCTCCGGGGTGTACAAACAATGGTACAGATCAGTCCATCCAAATTATGGGATTGCCTCTGTGGTATGCAAGTTGGTATGTAGCTGAGCATTGTCACAAAGAAGCAGCAACTCAGACATGTCTCTCTGTTGGGCTCTTTGCATGTGATAGTTCAGTTTCTTCAGGGTCTTGACATAGACCTCTGAGGTTACTGTTGCTCTCTCAGGCAAGTAGTCAACAAGAGGAGCACCTTCCATGTCCATGGCTTGCTTCAGAGATAAAAGTTGGGAGGCATTGCCTTCTGACTGGCCCTCACATTGAATCTTAGTACATGCTGTTTGACATTCTAACTAGTTAGTGTTGGGACAGAAAGCATTCCACCATTTTTATGATAAGCTCTATCTTTCCTCCTTGTTGTCTATCTCTGATGGATATTGATAAAAAAAAAATCTTTAAGTTTCCTTTACAACTGTTTCCATTTATGAATTTCTCATGCATTCTATGATTATATGACTGGCTCTGTGGATGTGGGGAGAGCTGTGGATGTGATATTACTTGACTTCAGCAAGGCTTTTGTTACAGTTTCTGACAATATTCTCACAAGCAAGCTAAGTAGGTACAGGTTGGAAGAATGGGCTGTAAAGTGGATAGAAGACTGGCTGAAAACAGCCCCCGGGCCAAGCCCTGGCAACCTGTTTTAAGTGAAATACCCCAGGGCTTGGTCCGGGAGCTGTTTTATTTCAATATCTTTATCAATGAATTGGAAGATGAGATGAAGTACACCCCTGGCAAGTTTGCCAATTAACACCAAGTTGGGTGGAGTATTAGATCAACTGGAGGGTAGGGCTTGGATTCAAGAGAGACCTAGACAAGTTAGAGAATTGGACCAAAAGAAATCTCATGAGGTTCAGTAAGGACAAATGTAAAGTCCTGCTCTTAGGACGGAATAATCCCATGAAGTGGTACAGACTGAGGACGGACTGGCTAAGCAGCAGCTCTGCTGAAAAGGATCTGGGGTTACACTGAACAAGAAGCTGAATATAAGTCAACAGTGTGCACTTGTTGCAAAGAAGGCTAACTGAACACTGGGCTGCATTAGTAGGAGTGTTGCCAATAGATCAAGAAAAGTGATTATTTCCCTCTGTTTGGCACTGGTAAGGCCATATCTGGAGTCCTGTGTTCAGTTTCCCCACTACAGAAAGGATGTGGGCAAGTTGGAGAGAGTCTAGTGAAGGGCAACAAAAATGGTTAGAGGGTTGGGGTGCAGGACTTATGAAGAGAGGCTAAGGGAACTCTGCATATTTAGTCTGGAGAAGAGAAGACTGAGGCCAAATTTAACAGCAGCCTTCAACTACCTAAAGGGTGGTTCCAAAGAGGATGGAGCTAGACTCTTCTCAGTGGTGGCAGATGACAGAATAAGAAACAATGGTTTCATGTCGCAGCAAGGAAAGCTTAGGTTAGATATTAGGAAGAATTTCTCATGAGGAGGGTAGTAAAGTACTGGAACAGACCATCCATAGATGTTGTGGAATCTCCATCCTTACAGGTTTTTAAGACCTGAGTAGACAAAACCCTGGTTGGGATGATATTGTTGGGGATGTCCTGCTTTGACCAAGGTGTTGGACTAGATGACTTCCTGAGGTACCTTCCAACCCTGATTTTCTATTATCCTATGATTTAGCTGTTTAGTGTTGCTTTTACATGCCTTCTTGACCAAGAGGTATAATTTTTATATGTATTTTAACAGCAGTAGTACTTTTTTCGTGAGGAATTGTCATCTTTGCACATTGAGGTATCCTTTCTTAATAATGCCAAAGTTTTTGTTCACTTTCTCTTTTTAAATTGCTTTTCCAATCTGCTTCACTCCTTAAAATTTCTTAGATCTAGGAACTGTCATATAGGCCCTGTGCAATATATGTGCAGGGGCTGTGTTCTACTGAGAACCCCTAAAAACATTTGAAACTAAGCAACTGCTAGTTTTTAGTTCAGTGATCAATTCACCTTTCTCAATCTGAATAAAGCTCCATGTTCAATTATCCTATACTGGATGAGATACTTAAGTTAGTAACTGATTATTTACCATTTGTAAACATTTCACAACCTTTTACTGTTGTTACAATGAGACTGTGGATTTATGTTCCCTATACTAAAGTCACTCATGGCCATGAAGTTTTTCTTTCTATACATTCTGCATAGATCAGGAGTCAGCAGCTATGGCTGTGAGTCAGATCCAGTTTGTCAAGGTATTTCACCAGTCTCCACAGCCTTAACATCTGTGGCAATTTAGCTACAAGGGGATTTAGGTCTCAGTTTGGTGGCTGGGTCACAGGTACATGCATGACATATTGGTGGCAATTCAGTGGTAGTAGAAGTGGCAATAGTGGTGATCAGGTCACAACCAGGGACCTATCTCTTACTGAGCTGCATTTTTTTCTGCCTGCTGCTCCTATAAGGTTGCTGATCCTTAATATAGATGGTTAACGACTCACTTATCCTATTCTCTGGTCTGAGCTGGTACCTGTTATAGTTCTTTAAAAGGGCCCCATCTTGCAGTGTGTCAGAAAGATCATTATTCCATAAGCATTCAAAATCCCATGTGTTTGATTTGTCAATAATTCAAAAACAGGAACTGAATCTTTGATGTTGAATACCAACTGCTTTTATCCACTTCATTCTTTGTAATTAGGTTTATAGCCAGTGATTTTAAGATTCTAGTCGTATGAATCCTCCCATTACATTTCAGTAGCATCCACTGTGCCCACTTTTCCCCCCCTGAGATGTACACATACCCGGTTCAGTCTACTTATTACCCAGGCTTCCAAAATGCTAATGTTGTTATATAAGAAATTAAAAAAAAATACTCTTGTTGCCTCCTTTAATGCTTTGATTTATTATGTTCATGCTGCCTCAGTCTGTTTTGTGTCTATATTGTGTTTACTTCTTCCCATTATTTCTGATTTGTAATTAATGCCCTTCCAATGAATCTATCTGTGGTGTCACCCAGAGGCACTTAGCAGCTCTCAGAATCAGGCACCAAGTGCTCACTTCTTGATTACTTTTTATCTAGTTTTAGGAGTTTTGCTATTGCTATTCAGTAGCATTGGTTTGAGATGTTTCACTTTTTATACATTCATTTAAAATAGGGTATTTTTTTCTAAGATTACAAAATATTGCCCAGCTTACCTTAGACAGTAGGAGGGGTTGCTGATTTTGCTAAAGAATTGTTTCAAGATCCTCGCCTCCCCATAAATAGTTGTGTGTGTGTATTTTTTTTGGTTGTCCTTGTTGTTAATCAGATTTATATCATTTTGGAGCACTCTGATTTTAGTACCTGTCAAAGATGATAGAAAGTACACTTTCCATTTTGACATTATGGAAATGAAGTTTGCTCACATGGAGAAAAAGAATCAGACACTTGAGAACATGATGAAGCTTCAGCTATGACCTTCAGAAGGTCATCTATTCCAGCCCCCTGCTTGAGGCAGGAGCATCCTGAGTAAACCACCCTAGCCAAATATCTGTCTTGATGAAACCTGCTCTTGAAAGCTTCCAAGGATGGCACGTCCATAATTTCTCTAGGTATCCTGTTCCAATGCTTGACCACCTTCATAATCAAAAAGTTCCTACTAATCCCCAACCTAAATTTCCCTTGTTGCAGCTTGAGGCCATTGTTCCTGGTCCTTTGTCAGGCTACAGCCTCAAAACTGGGGCCTCAGCCTGATGAGCATGACCACATCCTAGCCTGTAGCTGGTCACCTTGGCTGATCAAGAATATCTTGAAGCCTCCAGCAGACCCGAGCCCTCTGCCCACTCATTGGCATTGGAGTGGCTGCCTGGGGTCAGCTGATCTTCCAGTTCCCCCATATAACCCCTGAATTGGAACAGGAAGTATATGGGCAAAAGGGCTCAACCTGATCCCAGACTGCATTGGTGCTCCCTTTGACTGGTGTGCTGATTCAGTACTTGATACCCTGGTTTCTTGACCTGGCTTGCTGTCTGTTTCTGCTTTCTGCCGATTCCTCTGGCTTCCTGACTTGACTTGTTCCTAGAGCCTCCTCTCTGCTTGACCTCCTGTTTTTTTGACCGGGCTTGCAAACAGGAACAGGACAGGAGATAGGAAGAGGAGCACATTCAACAGTAGGAGGAGTTTTATAAACCTTTTGTCAGGGATTCACAGTTCCAGTAGGTTCTTCCTGGTCACCTGACTCCTTTTCAATGTCCTCCTGGGAGGGACCAGGCTTGTTTGGGGCTGGTGTTTGACCAGCTGCCTGGTGGTGCTGGCAACTTAATTGCTGCCTGCTGGCTCAGCTTCTCTGGGTTTGAATCCTTTTGGTCCTCACAGGTGCCTAGTAGGTGGACTAGGACCTGGCCTCTGGACAATTTTCAGAAGTGCTTAATGGGAGTTAAACATCCAATCTTAATAGGTCCCTTTGAAAATCCCCCTTAGGCACTTTTGCACCCTTAGGTACACTAATACTTTTGAAAACCTTTTAGGTGATTTAAGTGCTTGAGTCTCTCTTTCAAAAATGACTTTAATCCTTTGACGTCAAACCTTCCCTGAAACTGAGATTCGGGATCCTAAGTGCTAAAATCACTTGAAAAAATAGGACTTAGGTGCTTTTGAAAAGTGTATCCTGAATCAGTACATATGAAAATCAATTACTATGGTCATTTTGTATTGGTGTGATATTTTTCAATTTATTTTTCTATGACTTTTTAGTAATAAATTGCTTAATGAGTTGTAACTGAATAGAGATGCACAATAATTAGGAGAGCTTGAAAAGTAGCACTGTAATTACCGTTATTGAATTTATTTTGTTGATTTAAGTTTTTAGGAACACCAAGTATAAAATTCCTAATAAATCTCACAGTATTGACTTCAAGCAAGTATTGTGCACACAAAAATATGGGTCTAAGATTTGAGAAAAGCCATTCCTCTGCAGTTTTGAGATGGAGCAGTCATTTTCTCAGTCAATAAATACAGATAACAGCCATTATCATTGTCCTTAAACTTCATATTTTTACTTCATTCTAACAGAATGTCTTGTGTAATCTTGTTTTATTTAATAAAATGGGACGAGGTTATTTTCTGCCATCTAGACAAGTTAGACTTGATATGAAATGAATCTATCAAGTTGGCAGATAGAATGTAAATTATGAAGATATACATATACTAAAGGAAATACTGTAGCTAATGTTTACAGTTTTTAAAGCATGTTAAGTTTCTGATAACGCAAAGGAGATGAAAATGAAAATTTCCTGAGGAGGATGCCAGATCAGCACACTATTTATTTTCAGAATATAGGCCATTGACTAAAATTTCATCAGTCTCACACAGTATTTATAGTCAATATGTTAAGAAATTAAAAATGTTTCATCTTAAAGTGGTTACATATGTTGATTACCTAAATACAGGACCTAGAAGAACTGAAATTGTCATTTATCTATACATCTTTTACCGATTTATTTATATTTCTTTCAGGATACTAAATATAACCTCAAAGCATCCTGGTATTATAAGCACAAATATTTTAGAGTTTATAAAAGATAAGTTACTATATTATGAATTGCAACACATCAGCAGATATTACGCACACTGTAGACTATGTCTCTATTGTCAGTTCATTGGAATATGTTTAAAAGATTGTTTTACTTGGCACATTTACAAGTGCATTCTGTAAGGCTGTTTAGCTGAATGGTGTTTTTGATAAAACTGTCTTCAGAAGAAATTGCAGGACTCTGTAGAAATGTGACAAAATGCAACAGCAGTCCAAATAAAAGATCTGTGTGTGTCATGTGAGGTTCATAGAAATATACTGCCACTAACCTGAGTGGGCTTTGGATCAGCCCCCAAAAAGAGCTAGTGACTGAACTCCTCATGGGTACAGCTGTTAAAAAGAGCTATTTTAATCAGGTTATGTGTGTACTCAAGAAAGGAGAGACATTTTAGCCTAGTTGAACCACCAAGTTATTGTTATCTAGGAACTGCTACAAGTATTCCTATGGCATGCATTATGCTCAAGGCCAGACTATGTAGTGGTGATGATGGTTCTTTCTAACTGTTATTCACCCATGAACCTCCCTTTCAGAGAGCACCAAGAACCTTCTATTTATGTTGGCATCAGCACCCTGCAGACCTGGCTTTTAGTATGTTTTCTTCAATTTTTTCATGGATGGTAAGGCCAGAAAGTACCATTATAGTTATCTAGTCCAGCCTTCTGCACACCAAATATTACAGGCTTTTCCTGAATTTAACTTTGAATTAGCACATGTCCTTTATTAAAGCATCTAATTTTTATGTTAAAATTTTCACTGATGACAGCTTATGTAAATTGTCCCAATGGTTAATTTCCCTGTGTTAAAATTTTGCACAGTATAAACAGCATCAGAATTTGTTACTGTGTCAGCTTCTAGCCATTGAATGTTGCTATATATTTCTCTGCTAGATTGAAGAACCCTCTTATCAGTTTTCCATTTGCCAGATAGGTACTTATAGACTGCAATTAATCACAGAATAACCTTCTGTTTGTAAAAAGTCAACAGATTTGCTCCCAGGGTCTTTCACTGTAAGGCATGTTTTTCAGTCTTTCAATAATTCTTGTGTCTTCTCTGGTTGAAGGCTCTCCAATTTTTCAAAATTCTTCTTCAACTGTTTGCACCAGAACTGGACACAGCATTCCAGAAATTCTCTCACCAGTTCCAAATACAGAGGTAACACCATTTTCCCATTCATATTGGATTTCCCAATTTTATGCTCTGAGTTTTGTTTTAAACCTTCTGGCCACAGTATTCTTCTGGGAGCTCAAGTTCACCTGATCAGCCATCAAGGCTCTCCAAGACCTTTTCAAAATCACTGCTTCAGGCTGGAGTTTACTATCCTGTGAGTATAGCCTGTTGTATGTAGGGTCTCTATTTCTAGATGTATAATTTAGCCTATTTAGAAATCTTTTTTTTTTGTTGCTTATAGTGGGGTGGGCAATTATTTTGGCTGGTTGGCCACACAGTGAGTTTTGGTGAGCTGTCAAGGGCCGCACACATAAAATCTTTCAGAAGATATCATTTTAACAAATTATAGATAAAAAAATTATATACTGAAAATCAACATCAACTATAACATATTTTACTTTTATTTCACTTTTCTCCCCCGATTTATTTGTTTTTGAGTAGTGTATAGATAGGTGATTGCATAATAGCTCAGAATAAAGTCTTACTTTTGTATATTGTGTGTGCGTGTGGTGGTGTAGGTGTGCGTATGTGTGGTGGGGGGTTGTCCATGTGCTAGGTCCCAGGAGCTAGCTTGGGCGTGGGAAGGAGGAGGGCAGGGAGGGTATGCAGCAGAGCTCGCCTGGGTGGTGCGGTGCAGGTGCGGTCCCCCTTCCACCATCTGGCCCATGGCAGTCCCTGTGGTGCTCTGCATGGGGCTGAGCCTCACCCACTCCCACCCGGGACAACCCACACCATGCTTCTACCCGTGCCCGCTGATAGTCTCTGCCCCAGCCAGAGCATACAGCTTCTTGGTGGGGCTGTTCCTGGTGTGATTCCAGTAGCTGCTTCTGCCCTGCTGAGCTGCTCTGGGCAGCAGGTGGTATGGGGAAGGGTGGCAGCCATGAGGATGGCTGCCACCACATGCCCAGACAGGTTGGGGCGGGGGGAAGCTGCAGCCAGGCAGCTCTTACCCCAGCATGTGGGGCTCCAGCTTCCAGCTGCCTTCCACCCACTTGGTCACTGGACCATATTTTACCCACCCCTCAATTATACCCAGTTTACCAGGTAATACAGTTTTCTTTGTGTCAGTAATTTATCCTCATCATTATTTCTCACTCTTGTAATACATATAAACTTTTACCAGTAATGATTTTTATGTTTTCTTTCCTTGATAAAAATATTAAATAGCATGAAACCAAAATCTGATGTGATCATTGTGGAGATACCATCAGAAAAATACTGATGATTCTTTTATAGCCACTTAGGTAATAATTTAAAATCCATTCATATGTGTCATGTTGATTTTGTATCATTTTAACTTCTTAAAAATATATTGAGTGGCAGAAAGTCAAATGCCTTACATCCATCTACATATATTATATTTGCACTATTACTTTTACTGAGGAGTGTGGCAGTAGAGCAGTTAACATGAGTTTAAGCCTCACTCTGGCTAGATACCAAAGGCTACCTCCAGTTGCTACAAAATAGGTGCTTGTACACGTGATGAAAATTGCCCATTTTTGTGGTTTAATTGCATCACACTTTACACATACTTTTTTTTTTTTTCAATTTAAATGAGTTTGTTACATTGCGAAGTAGACCATGTCACCATGTACTTTAGTTTGCAAGGTAGCTATTTGTAATATAGTTGCCGTAAATCTGACAGCTTGCCCCCCGGCCACGTGAAAGGCATGTTGAAGGCAGAAGGGCAAAGGGCCTGATCCTTTTTTGCGGAGCGTGCCCATGTCCCCCACAGCTAGGGGGCAAGCTGCAAGTGGGCTGAGCAGCCCCTGAGCTTTGGGGGGCCCCAGTCCTTCCCTCTGTGGTGGCAGCAGTGCCCCGTGGGGTTGCCTTGGCAGGCAGATAGTGAGCTGCTCTAGCTCGGAGGCAGCACCTGCTAGATCCAATTCTTCCTTGAGCTCACTGGGGCTTCCAGAGCTGTGTGCACTGTCCCTGCTGCCTTTCTGCCATCTGGGATCACCCAGGAATGGGCTGGCTTGCCCCTGGGACAGAGCGAAGAAGTGCCAGGAGAGCATCTGGGTGTGCTGGTGCCCAGAGAAGGTGACTGGGATGGTGCAGAGCATGCTGGAAGCTCAAGTGGGCTCAGGCAAGCTTGGGCTTGGTGGGCTTCCAGTGCACCGTGTACTATCCCCACCACCATCTTTGGCCACCAGAACACCCAGCTGTCCTCCTGCTGCCTCCCCAAATGCAGCAGGGACAGTGCACAGTGTGCTGCTCCCTGGGCGGCCTTGGGGAAGAGTTGGGATCCAGCTGAATGCTGCTTTGGAGCTGGGGCAGCATCCAGCATGCTAGCAGCCCATCTGGGTGGCCCTAGGGGGCACTGTCAATGTGGAGGGAAGGACTGAGGCCCCCAGCAGCTCAGAGGCCACTCAGGCCAGTGGCAGCTCATGTGGGCAGGCTCTGCCAGAAAAAAAAAAAAGCGGTGAGAGGCCTGATCCTTTATTTTTTGATTTTTTATTTTTCACAGAGACTGCCTGCAGCTGAGGGGTGAGCTGCCAGCAGGCCCCGAACTGCAGCGAGCCTTCTCTCTCCAGTCCTTCCCTCTGCAATGGCAGCGCTCCCTTGGGCTGCTCAGGCAGGCTGCTAGTGGGCCAGGGGCTGCCCCAGCTCAGGGGCAGTACCCAGCCCAATCCAACTGTTCCCTGAGCCCAAGCTGGGGCAGCCCCTGGCCCACTAGCAGCCTTCCCAGGCAGCCCCAGGGGCACTGCCACCTTAGAGAGAGAGACTGGGACCCCTCACACTGCCAGCAGTTCACCTCTCAGCTGTGAGAGAGGCAGGCAGGCTCCTCAGGAGAAGGGGAAAAAAAAAAAAGGATCAGATCCCTCGTCATAACAGTGATGGAAGCCCCTAAATTGAAACAGTGGGTTTTGAATCATCAGAATTAAAAACCCACCATTTCAATTTAGGGGACTAAACCTCCATCTTGTGAACAAAGGCCCAACAATGCCTAATCATTCAGGTTGTAAGACAAAGGCAACTGGTTATGAAGCCAGATATATCAGTCCTATATATATATATATATACTATTGGCTCAAGAAACTGGTATAGTTTAACTGTGCTAGCCTCCTGGGCCAACTAAGCTTGAGACAAGCCTTGGCCTTTACTTTTTTTTGATTTTACTACCTTTATCAGTCAAACTTGTAATCTTATCAGAAAGAGATATCAAGGTAGTTTGATAAGATCCATTAACTCATACTGTTTCATATTAATTATTTTAGCTTTCTTTTCTTCCTTAGTTATCAAGTTCCATATCAGCTGTTCTATTTTTTTTTTCTAGAATCAATGTCAGGAAACAATCAGCCAGATGAGATTCAACAAGGTCAAGTGCAAAGTTCTGCACTTGTGATGGAGTAATGCATGCACAAATACAGGCTGCGGGCTGACTGACTAGGCTTTAGTATAGCAGACCTGGGGGTTGCAGTAGATCAGAGCATACTGTTGACTCATAGTTGTAATAGAGGCCAACAATATACTGGGCTGTATTAACAGGAATGTCCCTTGCAAATCAAGGGAAGTCATTCTTAGGCTCTATTCAACACTGGTGAGTTCTCACTTGGAATACTTGTCTCCAGTTCTGTGTCCTACACTTGAAGAAGGATGTAGACAGATTGGAGAGTCCAGCACAAAATGACAAAAATAATTAGGGGCTGGGTCAGAGGGGGCACAAGTCGTATATGCTTTCCCACTTGGCCTTGGCTCCTTTGATTAATCTAGGCCAAGTTTTTTCCATTTACTATTTATTTATAAAAATTGGCACAGCATTAGACTTTTTCCAGTCCTCTGGAACTTCCCTAGTGTTTCAAGACTTGCTTGAAAATCAACAATAGCTGCCCAAATAGTTCTTTGCCTTGCTTTTCAAAAACTCTTTCAAATCTTCTGTTTTGTTGATATAGAAATACTTAGTTTTACACTGTATGTACATTGGTAAATTAGAATATGTTAATGTAAAATCTAAATGTACTAGACACTACCTAATCCTCAAGAACTCATCAAGTGGCTATTCTAACTGTGCATTAAATATAAGGTAGCTTGGTTGATTTTTCGAAGTGGAGTATGGTACTCTGGTACCTGCACACAAAACATTTCTGGGTTTCTTGGGGATCTAGTGGATGACCAGAGTGCAGCTTGAGACTAACTCTTTTGTGTATTAAGGATACATGGATTAATGCATATTAAAATTGCTTCTATATTTTGGTTGGAGAACTTGGAGTGTCCAGTTAGTCTCTACAAGGAGAGCAGCAATTCTCCTGGCAAAATAGTAACTCCTGCACTTGGTCTGTTAGCTAGGTGAAAAAGAATTCTGTCTTTACTTACTTGGGCTATGTACAGGAGTTACATTTGTAACCAAATTAGATCAGGCTCTCTTTCAGCCTGGTCTTTGTCTGGCTGGGCTTATGCTTCAACCTGTTGCAACAAGGGAAGTTCAGTTTGATTGGACCATTCAACCATTCTCGCCGGTGTTGAGACAGAAAAGGATCTTGGAGTCATCATTGATGCCACAATGAACATGGGCCGACAGTGTGGGGATGTGGTCAGGAAGGCCAACCATACCTTGTCGTACATCCACAGATGCATCTCAAGCAGGTCCAAGGAGGTGATCCTCCCCTTCTGTGCGACACTGTTTAGGCCGCAGCTGGAGTACTGCGTCCAGTTCTGGGCACTGCACTTCAGGAGGGATGTGGCCAATATGGAGAAGGTCCAAAGGAGGGCCACCTACATGATCACGGGTCAGCAGGGCAGGCCCTACAAGGAGAGGCTGAGGGACCTGACCTGTTCAGCTTCCAAAAGAGAAGGCTGAGAGGGGATCTAGTGGCAGTCTACAAACTAGTCAAGGGGGACCAGCAGGCATTGGGAGAGTCCCTGTTCCCCCGAGCAATCCTAGGAGTTACAAGAAAGAACGGACACAAGCTGGCAGAGGGTAGATTCAGACTAGACATCAGAAGGTGCTACTTCACTGTCAGGGTGGCTAGGATCTGGAACCAACTTCCAAGAGAAGTGGTGCTGGCGTCTACCCTGGGGGTCTTTAAGAGGAGGCTAGATGAACACCTTGCCAGGGTCGTTTGACCCCAGTACTCTTTCCTGCCATGGCAGGGGTCGGACTTGATGATCTGCTCAGGTCCCTTCTGACCCTACCAACTATGAAACTATGAAACCCAAACTTCTGACTGGACTAGCCATGATCCATGGATGTGGTGCAAGGTGATTGGAGAATTCATTCCAAACTCCTGATCTGGATGAGCTATCTGGGGGTGTGGCCCCCTGAGGGGATAAAAGAAGGCATGTGCTGCAGTCAGGGGGAGAGAAGCACATGGGACTTGAAGACCTGAGGTGAGCTGACCCAGTAGGGCAGTCAAATGAGCCCCAGAAGAGCCTGAAGTCAGAAGGACAAGGTTGGAGCAAGAGCGGGATGGCAGAGGCGCTGCTCCAAGGGCCAGCAGGTTTTGGGAGATAGAGCAAGATGACTCCTATCAAGTCCGGATGGGGCTGTCAGATATCCTTGTTTGTTATAGGGGAGGGAATTGTAGCCCCAGAGAAGCCTTCCCTGGGTGTTTGCAGCCTGCCCATGAGGGCAAGGTGGGGAGAAGTCACCTGTCCCATGCAGGGGAGAGAGCCCCCATTGAATTCTGATCCACTGGAGAGAGATATTGTAGGTGAGGATCACAACACTGCAGGTTTTCACTTAGATGTGGAATGGGACATAAACCCCTCTTGGGGTGCAGGAGTTGGGTCGTAAACTACAGGGAGCTTGCCCAAGCCCCTGCTGAGGAGGAGGAGCCAGGTTCAGTCTATAGGAGGTTGACTCCACTCACCTTGCAGGAAGGATGACTGGTGCAAAACCAATCCAAGGAGGATCCGTGACTGCCACACTCTAGAGTATACAGGGATAGAGTGTAGACTGCTACACTCTAGATGCTAAAGGGGCTTACCCATATGGATGAGTCAGAGCTTTGCTGCCTTTCCTGTGCTGGGGCAGAGGGTGTGTGGAAAATACTGGGTTGTTACTTGCATCCAGGACCCATGTAATATTCATTGCTGAGAGTTGTGCAACATCACTACAAGCAACATAGGGTAAAACTCATTTAGGAATCAACCTGAGAGTTGAGTGTAAGGGGTTCTCACTGACCCCCCCGACCCCTCCCCAGAGACTGTTCCCAAATTTCCAGAAGAAGAGGCATTTTGGAGTTTCATATTGCTGTAACCAATGTTCCCTCTAAGGAGTAGTGGTCCATGAGCGCGCCGCCTTGGTCCGGTGTGGGACACTTATTGAAGGAGACTGAGGCTGGGGGCTGGAGGCTGGGGCCAGGGGCCAGAGGCTGGAGCTGAGAGTCTGGGGGCCAGAGGCTGGGAGCTGGGACTGGAGTCTGGGGCCAGAGCTGAGACACGGGGGCCAGGGACTGGGGGTCAGGGGCCAGAGCTGGAGCCGGGAGCCAGGGGCTGGAGCCGGGGGCTGGTGCAGGCTCTGCTGGCTCTGGAGAAGTGCTCCACTCCCCCGCATCAGGGCTGGGGAGTGGAGCACTTCCCTAGAGGTGGCAGAGCCCGTGCCAGCCCCCAACCTCAGCCTCCATCCCTGCCTTGCCTCTCCTCGGGGAGGAGCTGCTGCCTGCCCTGAGTGAGGCTCTGCTGGCTCCGGGACACTGTAGGACACACTCCCTGAGGCCATGCTGCGGAGTGGAGCAGTGTTGCAGAGCCTCACTGGGGCAGGCAGTGGCTCCTCCCCAAGGTGTGGCAAGGCAGGGATAGAAGTTGGCACTGGGGCTGGCTCTGCCACCTCTGAGGAAGTGCTCCACTCCCCAGCCCTGATGCGGGGGGAGGGAGCACCTCCCCAGAGCCAGCAGAGCCTATGCCAGGCTCCCGCCCCAGCCTCTCCTGGTGCGCGCCCTTGAAAAGGCTATGCACAGCCACACTTTTAGTTGTGTATGGCTGCACACACATGCACCTTAGAGGGAACCTTGGCTGTAACATATGCATAATTTTTATTAGTATATAATAGTTGTTATTATCTTTTTTAGTGTAGATATTGATTTTTATCATCTTTTCTACCTCCCCTTTTCTCCCTATGTAAATAGACTGTATATAGTTAAGTATTGAGTGTTGTCTAATTGAAGGTTTCAAGGCTTCAGGTGTCCTTCTGTAGGGAGACTCTCCATACTCTAGGAAGGAGAGCTCCAAGGCAGAGACCCCAGGGATTCAAAATTGGCTGCTGCTGGCAGGTAGTTCTACCACTTGGGTTACACAGTTCTGCCAGAATTGTTGCTTTTTTAGTAGAAACTAGAAGTGTAGTGTTCAGTTTCTCCTTGGGAAGAAAGATTGTCCAGGTGCCAACCTGGCAGATCTCTTTTGTGACAGAAACTCTCTCATTAGGGTAAATTCTTGTTGGCTCTTGCCCAGGAGGGGAGGGGAGCAGCAGGACAAAGAACCTAGCCAGTCTCCAAACCAGGTGGTCCCTGGTCTGGGGAAGAAGCAGGGAGCATTGCCCAACTGGTCCCCTCCCCTCCTGAGCCAGAGCCAACAAGAGTTTTTTCTAGTGATAGAGTTTCTCTCACAAGAGCAATCTACCAGTCAATACCTGGACAATCTTTGTTCCCTCCCAGACTGGTCCAAGAGGAACCTGAAGCAGAAGGGCAAATACCTTTATCACGCCCCCAGAATGTAATTCCTGGTCTGTGGAGCAGGCAAGAATTTTGCCCCACTGCTCCCTCCACAGCCATCATTTAAAGCCTGTGGAGTTAGGAACTGGGATGGGGAGAGGTGCCCAGACCATCCAGTTTACCAGAATTCTATCCCATTTCCTAGCCTTGTGGGTTTTAAATGTACTGCCCAGCTGGGTGGTACCTGGGATGATTTAAAGGCTGGGGATCTGTGAACCAGGATGAGGTGGGGGAAGGAAGAGGGGTGGAGATCTCCCTGGCCCCACTTCCCCCATGTCCCAGCCACCAGTGGGAGGGTTCGGGATTGAGAGAGTGGTCAGGAGTAAAAAGGTAAGAAAGGTTTATTAACTTAACAAACACACAACTACGCGTAGTATAACAAGACAACAATGACAGACAATAACAATTCATGTCAGCAACTTATTGGCAGTCCCCTCTGATGCCTGATGTATGACAAGTTCCTCTTCTATAAAGCTCAGCAAAGTCAGGCGTCCCTGATCTGCGCTGTCCGAGAGGTATTGGGAAGGACCCTGGTATTCAGTTCTCGGGCTCCTCGAGATCCATGGGCCCACCGAATCCAGGTCAGCAGCTAATCTTTAAATTAGTAGCTTCTCTTACAGTGCTGCATCTTCCTTCTGCTAATTTCTGAATGTGCTAGGCAATTTATAACTTCTGAGCTACGCTGTTGACTCACAGCCACTCACGCTTTTACACTACGAACTTTCCTTATGACTGACGAATAGCAGTACAAGCCTTTGCATTTTTCTGATGAGGTTAATTTTAAGTGTGTCACTACATACAAGGCCTTACTACATACAAGGCCTCACTAATTTTTTACTTTAATTAAACTCTTAGCGGCAACATACAGCTCACAATGCATGAACAAACAACAAGAAACACCTGGTCTAATCCTCACAGAGTGTTTAGCAAGCACCTTCACCACACAGACACAATTCTCAGCTGTTACACTCTACCCTTTGCTTGCTGAAGCACTGTGATAGCTACAGTTGAGATGCTAAAGCTACATGTGCTACATTGGGGAATGGGGAGGGATCTTTAAATTTAACTTGCATAGCACAGACATGTGAACAGATTTATGACAACAATGGTTAAAACACTATTTAGCTGTTGCCACTAAGGCAGTACAGAGCACTATGATGCTTAAGATGGTTAGCCATGTAGTTGAGATGATACTTGGTGACATGTGAACAGTGTAAATCACATTGTACCATTTACATGGGTCGGGCACGTTGACAGCCAAACTGATGATCTGCCCACCCTCCTGAGAAAGGAGGGCCAACTGAGTTCCTTGCTGAGCTTTTGTCTCAAGGTGTTGCAGCTTATCTTTTATCTCATTTTAGTTTTCTAACTGTGGCATGTCTACATCTGATACCCATGAAGTGGGTGTCATAAAGTTTAGAGTTTTATAGTCTCAGAAGAAATTTCTGGCTATTTTAGGGCAATAGTATGGTTACTTAATTGTAGCAGAGCAACAGCTCTACTCTTAGCTCTTAAGCAACACAAATTGCACAAAGCCCAGGTGGTACCATTTTTATACAATAAGTGACCTGGTCCCTCCCAACAAACACATTGCCCTATTGTTACATAGGAAACATTAGGTAGTTCGAGTACGCAGATCATGTTGGGTGGGCTGAGAGGCCATCCTCTCTATAGAGTCCCTAATCCAATTAAGGTGTTACTGATTTGAACTAAGGGGGATTGTGCTACATACTGAGGGCTATCTGGGGTAACTATCTCCCATATGGAGCAATGCAGCTTCCAGGCCCGAAGGCATCCTCCTCCTAGCCCCATGCTAAGCAAATAAGCAGTGGTCCAGCTTCCATTTTTTTATCCTCTGCAATAGGAATGAACACTCTCCTGTATTACAGCCTTCCCATGTGGTAATCCAGGTACTTTGATAGGGGTATATTTCTTTAAATGTTGCAGGCAGTCTATGATACTCTAAGCCAGGGGGCCATTCCCTATTTTTTATGTTGTTTATTACTTGGGAAAAATGCATGTTTAATGATAACTGAACTTGTGCACAAGCAGTACTCCAGGTTTGATTTTTGTCTGCTCTAAAAGCAGTGCCTATCATGGCCTGGGCAAGATGGGCTGTCTCTAATCCTATATCGGTTAGCAATTTGTCAGTGTGCTCCAAAGTTCTTCCTTCGAGCATGCCACCCCTAGTGAGCAGCCCTACTGCCTGTTGGAGATTGGCTACTCTTTCAGTATTTTTCTGGGACTTATTTAAATTCTATACATTCATAGCCAAGTTAAGTCCATCCCAAAGATAACCTGGCACATCTTTTTGATGGTGGGGCCTAATTGTATTTGTGGGACGGAAAATGATTGGCTATTCTCACCTAAGCTATGTGGGCTCCTGCTGA
>NW_005841848.1:5168286-5170637 GCF_000455745.1 Alligator sinensis | reverse complement strand
GTTCTGGTTTGAACAATACCCTGGCAGTGAACAATGAAGCATTTAGGAGGGTTGGGATTTTAACCTGTGACCGCCACCAGGGTATGGAGTTATACACGGGTGGTGTCGGGGCCTCCTGGAGGGGAATGGCCAGAGACAATAGTGAACACTCTGTTCTCTTACAGCTCATGTTAATCTTTCTCTCCTTGGGAGCCCGTAACTATGCTTTACCTCCTGAAGAGTTCCCACTGTTGCTCATAGGGATGATATGGTACTGGGTTGGTGAAATGGCATTGCCCTGGCAGAATCATAGCACTAATTTGCTTCAGGAATCCCACCGGTATAAAAGGATGGGGATAAGTGGTGGAGACTTGCAGATACAGCCTCCTTCTACTTGTATTAAAGTGGGTACCATTCCACCATGCCTTTGTGTAGGTATGATTTATAAACCATATAATGAACTTGTTCTAACCTGCAGCATGCCCTCCCACCTGGTGGACTTTACACCATTGCTGGAGAGTGTTGTCAGCCATAGGAATGGGAGGGGGTAGATTTTCCCATAAACGCAGTGGCTCGAGAGGCTGAATAGATGCAGCATGCACTATTGGGGGCACAGGCTCAGGGGCATTTTGCTCAATGGGGGTTCCCTCAGGAAGTATGTAACAAAAAACCCATAAATGAGCAGAGCTACAACAATTACCTCCCCTCCCACAGTTAGCCATTCCAAATTTTAGGTAGGGAATAAACCTAAGATAATAACTGGTGCCACAGGCGCACTGACAGTTAGTACTTTGCCAGTTAACTACTCTGTTTCTTCTACTCAGAGACCAGGATTTCACTTTCTCCGGGGTGGCAGGTTTCTTTCAATATGGATACTGCAGCTGGACTACGTGAAGGTTATCTGAGCACGTACGTGGTTCTGGAGAATGTTCCTCTGGGTCAGGCCACTCCTTTAGATCTTCAGAAGTAAGTTCATTAATATCTGGGTAATAAGAAGGATAGTAGACAGGCCTTACCCAGGAAACACAATAAGGTGTTAGTAAGAAGAATACAATTATAACAGTCACACCACTTCATGGTGCCAGTCAATTTAGACAGGTGATACAGCAGGACTCGTCTTCAATAGCAGGCTGAATTAGAAATGGCTATGGCCATATTTGTGGACAGATCTAATCTGTAGGAACAAGACAACAAGGAGCTTGGCTCCCGTTGGATGAATTTGACTTAAATAGCCACTAGGTATTATGCATACCTTTGTCAATAGTGTCCCCTCCCATTTATTTCCTTGAGGATGCTTCACTACCACCTGATCTCCTGCCTGAAGCTTTCCTGGGTCACCACCCCTAGGTCACTCTACTGCTGGCTCACAGGGGCCACCCAATCCAAAGGCCTGTTGCATAGGGCTACCTCCTCAATGAGGTTGGTTATTGGCCCAATTGATAGCTCAATCCAGGTGCAAGTTCCAGTCCTTAAGAGCTGGGCCAGCGGCCAACTGCAAATTACATTTGAAGATACCATTGGCTCACTCTACCAATCCGTTAGACTGCGGATGGTATGGGATGTGATATGTCTATAACATGCCATGTTCGCAGTCTAGTCATACACAAGATGATTGTGGAAGTGAGGGCCATTATCGCTCTGTAGTTCTATGGGTGGTGGATACACAGCTAGCAGAGTTTCCAGTGCTGCACAAGTGTCCTGGGCAGTAGCTCTTGCCAAGGCGCAGGCAAACGTTATTCCCTTGATAAGTTCTACAGCTACAAATACGTATTGTTGCTTACAGGAAGTTCGAGGGAGGGGGTCTATGAAATCCCATTGCCATACTTGCCATGCTACCTTTCTCTTACTCAATGACAATGGGACAGTCGGGAAAGGTTCTAGTCCCATCTTGACCTCTTGGCAGGTGATGCATGCGTCGACTACTCTTGGCACTCTGGTGTAGTGCCTGAAGACTGGAAGAAGGCCAATGTGGTGCCTATCTTCAAGAAAGGGAGGAAAGTGGATCCGGCTCACTATAGGCCCATCAGCCTGACTTCTATCCCGGGGAAGATCTTAGAAAAGTTTATTAAAGAGGCCATCCTTAACGGACTGGCCGACGCCAACATCTTAAGGGATAGCCAGCACGGGTTTGTTGCGGGTAGGTCTTGCTTGACCAATCTCATTTCCTTCTACGACCAGGTGACCTATCACCTGGACAAGGGAGAAGAGATTGATGTCATATATCTTGACTTCAAAAAAGCCTTCGATCTGGTATCCCATGATCACCTCTTGGTGAAACTGGCCAATTGTCGCCTTGGGTCCACCACGATGCGCTGGCTGGAAAATTGGCTCCGGGGTCGGACCCAGAGGGTAGTAATCAATGGAAGTCACTC
>NW_005841848.1:5144522-5167888 GCF_000455745.1 Alligator sinensis | reverse complement strand
TGCTTCCAGTTTTGGGCTCCACAATTCAAAAAGGATGTGGAGAAGCTTGAGAGAGTCCAGAGAAGAGCCACGCGCATGATCAGAGGTCAGGGAAGCAGACCCTACGATGACAGGCTGAGAGCCCTGGGGCTCTTTAGCCTGGAAAAGCGCAGGCTCAGGGGTGATCTGATGGTCACCTACAAGTTTATCAGGGGTGACCACCAGCATCTGGGGGAACGTTTGTTCACCAGAGTGCCCCAAGGGATGACGAGGTCGAATGGTCACAAACTACTTCAAGATCGTTTCAGGCTGGACATAAGGAAGAACTTCTTTACTGTCTGAGCCCCCAAGGTCTGGAACAGCCTGCCACCGGAGGTGGTTCAAGCGCCTTCATTGAACACCTTCAAGATGAAACTGGATGCTTATCTTGCTGGGATCCTATTACCCCAGCTGACTTCCTGCCCTTTGGGCGGGGGGCTGGACTCGATGATCTTCCGAGGTCCCTTCCAGCCCTGATGTCTATGAAAGTCTATGAAAGACTATTTCTTGTGCTTTCTTTTTAGTTACATGAATGCCTTAAGATGCGGCCAAGTGAGTGGTTCCATCACGCCTGTGGTGCCTGTGTTGTTGATGTAGCCATTCTGCGGCTCATTCTCTAGGTGTGCAGTGGGAGGAGGAGTTGGGCAATAATGGACTACCTGCTCTATTTTCTTGTTCAACATACAAGGTTTCAGCACCCTTTTCCCTGGTCAGCTGATCAACTTGCCTATTCTTCTTTGCCTCTGGGCTTTCCGTCATCTTATTTCCATGTGCTGCACTAACATGTTGGATGCGTAGGGGAAGCTCATCTTGGGCTAATTTCCACAAGGTCTTCCATTTCTCATGGCTCTAAACGACCTGTCCTCATCTTTTAAAGTTTTCCTTGGTCTATAGGGGTAGCCATTTAGTGCATCCCTCCAACACAATCCAGGAGTCACTATAAATGTAAATGGGCTTTACAGGATGTGGACTATTTAATAATTCCCATTCTGCCACGGTGAGCACTGTGCTGAGCTTGGCATACTGTGCACTTTTTCTGAGGCCTTGTACTACTACTTGCTTGCTGTCTCGATTCAAGGTGACTCCCCTCCAGGCATGAACTTGAGCAGACCCGTGTGTAAACCAGACTTCAACATTGGCTGAGGCCTCCATCTCAGGTGAGAAAGAAGGTGCTTCTTTGATGGGTAAAGGCTCATAGCAGCTCATTTTGTTGGGATAAACATTAATTGTACTTTCTGCGACCCTTTCAACTAAAGCAGGCTGTCCCTTTGGAGTTACTTGTTGGACCTGGCTCAAGATGTAATAAATCCACTTCTGGACTGTGGTGTCTTGGCCTTTTCCTCCAGGTGGCAGCTGGCGATTTGACAGAGCCATTCTGAGAATAGGTATTGGATTAGTGAAAACTGTAGGTAATTCCCCCCCTTAGTGCTTCTGTGTTTTCCAGGGCCACCGCTGCTGCACACAACTTTTGTTTTAAGAGAGTATACCTTGTTTCTGCCCCTCTCCAGTCTTGGCTCCAAAATCCAAGGAGTTTTCCTTCTACCTCTGAGGACTCCTTCTGCTACAGGCTCCAATGTGGTCCCTCTTCCGAGACACCTATATGGAGCTAAAGGTCTCCTTCTGAACATCGTGCTGCTAGAGAGGCATGGACAGTTACTGCTTCTTTAAGGGCCCATAAAGCATATTCATGCTTAGGACCCCATTCCTATTTAGTCCCCTTCTTACATAGGTTATACAAGGGATGAGCTAATACACTAAACTCAGGAACATGCATATGCCAAAAACTGAGTGCTCCCAATTGGGCTTGCAGTTCTCTTACATCAGTGGGGGTTGGGGTCTCTACTAAACTCTGCAGCCCTTTAGTTGGTATTGTGGGCCCCCCATTCTGCCATTCTATTCCTAGAAATTCACACTGGGGCCCTACTTTTTGGACTTTCTGATTAGACAGCATGAATCTGAAAGTACAGACTTTCTCTTTTAATGATTCAAAGGCCTTGGTGACAGCCTCTTTGTCTTGACTGCCTACCATGATGTCATTTACGGTGTAGGTATATTGGTGCCCTATCCATGTGAAAGCAAATACTGGCCAGTGACTCTCATGGATGGGAATAGCAAAAAACATGTTCTTGATATCAGTGGATCCCATCCATGCAGGCCCATAACACCAGATGCTTTTGTTAGCGCTGGTAGTGATGGGACAGCAGCCATCAAGGGGTCAGTGTTAGCATTCAAAGCTCAGAAGTCAATAGTCAGCCACCACCCCCTGTTTGGCTTATGCACTGGCCACACTGGATTATTATACAGAGAGTGGGTTTGGATAATAGTTCTGTCCTCTAACTGCTGGCTGATAATATGCTGGATAGATTGGGTGGCCTCAGGGGGAGTTTGATACTGGAGCCGGTGTACTCCTTTCATGGGAGGCAGGGTTAGTGGGATCATGCTACATTGAGTTATGGTCATTATAGACATTTCCTCAGGTTTCTGGTGAGATGCCACGCAACCAAACTGCCAATTTTCCTGCTCAAGGGCAAACCACTGTCCTCTTAGTACATTAAGTCCCAGTGAGCTTGGTCCCCCTTTAAGTATTACTGCTGCCGCTGTTACCTTAGAGCCATTAGGTAGTGCAAAGTTCTCTCGGACCAGATGTCCTGGTCGTCTAGTGCCTCCAACCCTGATTACTTGATAAGGTGTTCCTTTCTCTCCCTTCCAATCCATGGAATCTAAAATACAAATCTGGGCACCCGTGTCTAATAGCATATCGATTGACTTCTCACTTTTACCTAATTGAATGTGTACGGGTATCCGAATTAAGGGGCCAATATTAACTTTAGATACCGGTCCTCAGCCTGCTACTGCCCCCATGGTGGCCCCTTTCTTTGGGGGTCAGGCCGGCCAGACTTCCTAGGCCGCACGATTAGGGGAGGCATATGCTGGTGGCCCTGCATTTGCCTGGGAAAATATCGACAGTTCTGCCCTTAGGACAGAGAATCCCTCTGGTGACACTGCCAGAGGCACAGAAGGCTCTGCTTTTGGGCTTGCCCCTTCACTACAGTGTTTAGCCCACAGCCCTCACAGGACATTGGTGGGCAGTCCATTGATTTGCACCTTATTTAAACCTGCAGCCAACAGGTCTTTCCACATTCTTGTTCATGGAGTCTTGGGCTGGTGTAACAGGTAGCCCACTCTAGGCCGACCTTAATGTGGCCCGCACACCTGTTCCTGGGGCAACCGCCCGCATACTCTCCTGCCATGCCTTGTTATTAATTGATTAATTGGTGTTAATTAGCGGGAGGCTGCCCTTGTACTACCCCGCTGCTAGGGGTGCTACCTGTGGCTCCGTTTCCTCCCCTACACCGCAGTCCACACCTCACCGATGGAATAGCTGTTGTCTCAGCTCTATCACTATTTGGCCCCTTCCTGTTCTCTCTCGGGCCTTTCTTCCTTTGATGCAGGCTCCCTCAGGGCCAGAGAGAGCCCTAGCACCAATCTCGCTCTGTGCCCTCTTCTCTGGGGCCTTATCTACAATGCTGCCCCCTCCTGGGGCTCTCCGTGCCCACACTTGGGCTTCCCAGTAAGGCTGCCCCCTATCTGGGGCTCTCCGTGCCCACACTTGGGCTCCTCGATAATGCTGCCCCCTATCTGGGGCTCACCATGCCCAACTTGGGCTTCCCAATAATGCTGCCCCCTATCTGGGGCTCACAGTGCCCACACTTGGGCTTCCTAATAATGCTGCTCCCTATCTGGGGCTCAAGGTGCCCAACTTGGGGCTTCTCAAATGCCCCTTTCTGGGCTGGGGTCTATGTACCCCGTACGCTGTGCCCGTACTGGTGCTGGGGTCCCCACGCTACTGTGGGTTCTCTATGAGGCCTCCTCCAACCCCTAATAGCCTCACCCAAACCACCGGTTTAACCAACAACAAAACACAAGCCCCTGGGCTGTAACATGAATTGAAGCTGCCTGGCTAAAACAACATTGCTCAAGCATCTTAGAGCTGCCATACGCTGTACCTGCGGTCAGGCTTCTTTCTGCACCCTAGCTTAGGGAGCTCCTGCCTCTCTGGCTGCTGGCAGGGAACTGCCCCTGGCCTCCAGTCCGTGCTTTATATAGGAGCCAGGCCCTGCCCCTTCTGGTCAGCTGACCTCCTGGTTGCCCCGGCAACCCACAGCTGGGCTCCTTAGTCACTGCTAGGGCTCCCTCCCTAGCAGTTTCCCCTCTTCAGGAGCAGGGCACCTCAGTGCTCTGTGACAGCCGGCCTTTCCCAGTTTTTTTCAACAATTCAAGGGGGTCAGGGGGTTTGTCTTTTGCTGAGGCCACCGCCATGACCTTGGCAGTTTTCATCAGTTTGGCAAGCCCTGCCTTCTGCAAAATGGGCAGAAGCTGCACTAATTGCCGGATTACATCTCTTACTGGGTGATTCACCACCTCTGGCTCCAAGACCAACAGGGCTGAGGTGCACTCTGTAGGTGCTCGTCGGCAAAACCTCCTCCACAATGGTGCTGTCATGACTTCTGCATCTGGTGTGTGAGTCCAAACTCCTGAACAAATGATTTCAGTTAGCACAAATAGATACAAGCAGCAGACAGCCTCCTCCAAATTGGCCCATGCCTGAGGGGCAGGGTTAAGCTCTTCTTCCATATTACTATAACTGGCGGTGGTTGCCTGTAGTGCAGCAGAAAATAAAGTAACATTTTCATCACTTCCTGCAAACAGATTTAACTGGAGCTCAGGGTGTAGGACAAGTTGGGCTGCCTTGGCACAGCTCACTGATATTGCGGAGGCCCCTTCAATATACATTCAAACTAGCCAGTCTATTACTGGCTGTCCTGGCTTGGACTTATGCTGCTCCTGTATATCTCAAATCTCCACATGGGTAAAGGAGCGCAGCTGTGTTTGGGGATTTCCCCCTTGCGGCCCTGAGTGAGTCACCACTACTGGGAACGCTTGGCTGAGCTTATCCCTCTGGGCAGGGACATACAGGGGAGGTTTGGCACCAGGCTCATCATCAATCTCCTCCCCCTCATCTGTCCCCTCCCTGTGATCTTCCCAGAACTCAACTTCCAGTTTCTTGCCATACAAGCACTGCTGCACCTTCTTGAAGGGGGGCTCCATTGCCTGTGCCAACTGCGCCCTCTTCTGGAGGGAAGTGGCTATGTGCGCAATCATAATCTTTCCTCCCCTCCATTCTAAAGTCTCTATGCAATTCTGGGCGGCTCACGCAGCCTCACATGCCACACTGTTGGAATCCCTCTTGTCCTCCAACTCCTTACTCAACCAGGTAACCTTTTCTCAGAGCTGGGCGTTCTCTTCGGCCCCTAACCACAGCCATGTGGCCAGCAGCCATGACAAGCACCCCTTCTTGGGCTTACCCTGGGTGGCAGCGGCAAACCAAGCCCACTGATCGGGTATGGTTCCTGGGTCACTCCAGGCAGGCCTCAACCTATCCTTATCCCACCTGGGATTCTCCATCCCTGTCACTTCCTTAAGCAAAACCACCAACGAGGCCCACCCAACTCCCTCCATTCTGACCTTTCTCTCTGGACCAGAGCCTCTCAATCCTGTTTGTGATGCTAATTTATGTCCCAGGCTCCAGCAGGAGGGTTCGGGATTGAGAGAGTGATCAGGAGTTATTGACTTAACAAACACAACTACGCATAGTATAACAAGACAACAATGACAGACAATAACAATTCATGTCGGCAACTTATTGGCAGTCCCCTCTGATGCCTGATGTATGACAAGTTCCTCTTCTATAAAGCTCAGCAAAGTCAGGCATCTCCAATCTGCGCTGTCCGAGGGGTACCAGGAAGGACCCTAGTATTCAGTTCTCGGGCTCCTCGAGATCCATGGGCCCACCGAATCCAGGTCAGCAGCTAATCTTTAAATTAGTAGCTTGTCTCACAGTGCTGCATCTTCCTTCTGCTAATTTCTGGATGTGCTAGGCAATTTATAACTTCTGAGCTATGCTGTTGACTCACAGCCCCTCATACTCTTACACTACAAACTTTCCTTATGACTGACAAATAGCAGTACAAGCCTTTGCATTTTTCTGATAAGGTTAATTTTAAGTGTGTCACTATATACAAGGCCTTACTACTTTCAAGGCCTCACTAATCTTACAAGTCCTAACTACGTACAAGGCCTCACTAATCTTTTACTTTAATTAAACTCTTAGCAGCAACATACAGCTTACAATGCATGAACAAACAACAAGAAACACCTGGTCTAATCCTCACAGAGTGTTTAGCAAGCACCTTCACCACACAGAAACAATTCTCAGCTGTTACACCCCCATGCTTCTGGCTTTCAATCACCTTGTTTGCAGCCCATATGAACATACAGCGATTTAAAAACTGGGGGGCTGCCTAATGACAGCATGTGCCTTCCCAGGCAGGGAAGAGGACAGGATGACAATGGGTTCCTATAAGTGCAGGGGTGGCTCAGGGGACAGCCTTCTATTGCCCCCTGGCTGGAGAGCTTACCTGTGTAGCTCTTCAGGGGGGGCTGGAATACATGTACATTCTTGCTTCTTGGCTATTCAGAGAAAGTCTTATAGGTAGAAATGAATGCCTATCCATGACCTTATTATATAATAGTGTAACTTAATGTATAGTAAGCTAGGGCATGAAAGCTAGCACACTAACAACTTCTCATTAACTCTTTCATGATTTTCTTCAGTGTATGAGATACCTACTGGAAATACAAGCATTATCCTGGAACTGGTATGTTTGATTCCTTGGTCACTCACATTCACCTTTCCTGGTTCCTTCTGCAGTTCTAACTATGACACTTTTGTCCCAAGGTGTGATATGCTTTTGAGGAATCAGGCTATTGCAGGCAGGCTGTATTATTTCCACAGATTCATAGAAGTTTAGGGCTGGAAGGGACCTTGTGAGATCATTGGGTCCAGCCCCCTTGTTCTGGGCTGGAAAGACAGCTGGGGTCAAATAACCCCAGCAATGCGTACATCCAGTCTCCTTTTGAAGACCTCCAGGTTAGGTGCCTGCATCACCTCTGCTGGGAGTCTATTCCAGAGTCTGGTCACACGAACTATGAAGAAGTGCATCCTTATATCCAGTCTGAAACTTTCTTATAGGAGTTTATGACCGTTGCTCCTGGTTTCCTCCTGGGGCACTTTGGTGAATACCTGTTTGCCTAGCCCCTGATGCTCTCCCCTGATATATTTGTAAGCTGTCACCAAATCCCCCCAAAGTCTTCTTTTTTCTAGGCTGAAGAGTCCCATATCTGTCAGCTTTTCCTCACATGGCTTGCTCTTCAGGCCCCTAATCATACAAGTGGCTCTTCTCTGGACTCTCTCAAGCTTCTCCACATCCTTCTTGAAGTGTGGCACCCAAAACTATACACAGTACTACAGCTGTGGCCTCACCAATGTTGAGTAGAGTGGGAGAATAACTTCCTTAGTTTTGCTTGAGATGCATCAGTTGATGCATGCCAGTGTATTGTTTGATCTGCTAACTGTAGCATCACACTGGTGGCTTATATTCATTTTATGTTCAGTTATGACCCCAAGGTCCCTTTCAGATGTGGTGCTAGCTAGTGAAGCACCACCAAGCCTGTAAGTTTGTTGCAGATTGTTCCTCCCCAGATGGAGCACTTGACAATTCTCAGAGCTGAATAGCATCTGGTTGTGGTCCGTACATCTAACTAATCTGTCTAGGTCCAAGTGGATCGTCAGCCTATCCTGACACGTGGCTGCACTTCTTCATAGTTTAGTGTCATCGGTGAACTTTCCAGTTGCACATTTCTTGCTGGTGCAGTTTTTCAGGTGATATTTTATTTTCAAAGACTCCCGATCTGGCCAATAAAGATATATGTTAAGGTTGTAAGAAAGATAAATGGAAATAAGACATTTCCCCTTAATAATATAAAAATAGCATTTTAAAATATGGAGTTGATTAGTAAGAGAAGTTATTGCATCTGAATAATACCTCTTCAGGATCTAATTCAGATCCTATTTTATTCCTATTTGATTGATCCTGTTTGAATTGCAAGTGAAAATAATAGGTAATCTTAGTTTAATTTTTGCTATTCATTTATTTGTATCTTAAAACTAATACAGTTTTTATTGAACAGTGCCTGCTTAGGCAGATTCAGGATTAAAAGGATATTTTAAGTGCATGAAAGCATCAGGTGAATAGTGATAGATCAAGGAATGCTCTAAGTATGGGCACATTATATGCGACTCCCCTTTCTGCTTTACTGTCTCTTCACTTATTTTTGGACTGGTCTAGGCCTCAGCCATAGCCCTATATTATTAGAGTAAGTTCTGTGTTGACCTTACTGAAGAGTATGGAAAAACTCCCACAGACTTCAATGAGAGCAGAATTGGGCGGTATTTATTAACAGAAAGTCAAGGGAAGTTACTTCTGCTTGTTTTTACCCATTTCTGCCCCCGCCCCCCCACCTTGATTTGCTTTAAATTTCTGGTAAAAAGAAGTCTTTGATAATACATTTTATATCTAATGAATTTTTAATCATACTTTATAGTTATTGTTAATTAGTTGGGAACACAACCCATTACAGTTTTCTGCATTAATTTTATTTAGTACAGCATGTAGTTACTGTTTGTGGGCTGTGTCTTTGAGAAAGGAGCTGTTAAACATATAAAATAATGTCAGTGTTTACTAGTTAAGTAGCTTTTCTTCCGTCTGATCATAACTGGCAAACAGCATTGTCCACTTTATGTGCTACAATATGTAGCAGATATTTTCATTGGCAGATAAAGAAGTATTATGCAATAGTAAAGAGAACCTAAAACCATTTTTTCCCTATATGCTGATTTAAATTAATATTATAGTGGCAGAAATGCTTAGGTAAAGAGCCAGAGCTCCCCCAAAATGCTAAGCCTGGAGAATTAATTAATGGATTATCCCTAGGTTTCATTAAAAGTAAGTTGGTGATACATGCAAAGTGCATGGCAGTGCCCATTATAACATCCAGTCACCCCATTCTCCTTTTCAAAAAATGGCAAAGAGCAATAGAAGGTGTAAGGAGTTAGGAATTTATGGAGGATTAAAATTCCCTCAGAGGTCAATTATTTTGCAAGTGGTAGCAGTAAGGGACAAAAGAGCCAGTGAAAAGCATTACTAGAAATGTGCTGACGTGGCTTAGCTTGTGTTAATATACTCAAGTGGCAATATATCAAATGATTTGTAACTTTTTCAGTAGTTTATAATAAGTCTGTATAGCGAGTTGCAGTAATTCAGGGTTAACTATGATGGATAAGAAGCAGTTTCTTTCTGAAATTGGTTGCAGATTTGTCAATTATTTGTTTTCAGTATTAGTACAATAACTTGTTAATGTGGAAAATAAGCTAATATAAAAAGTATAGATATAAAGATTGAATAGTAATCACAACAGAACTTGTATTAATATTTTAAATTCACATAATAACAAAAGGTTTATGAAGAGTTTAAACAAGATCAGCCAATTGAAGATAATGTTTCACCATTCACTTGCATGTGTTTTCTTTGACCCAGCAGGGTTAAATAGGTATATTCAGCATGTGACAAAAAGGAAGTGACAAGATCTAATTCTTAAGTGGCTATAGCAGAAATCTCCAGAAAAGTATTAGTAAAAAATGACATCTTATCTATCTGGTTCTAGAATAATATTTCTGAGTGCTTTCAGGTGGACTGTACCTGACAATCTCAAATATAGTCCTTCTAAGTTCTGAAAGGACAGTGATATTCGAATTTACATGCCTTTCTCAGCTGAGTGGTTGACGAGATGATACAACTGCAAAGCTGATCCAGATGACTGAATCATTGTACATGTGATGTAGTTAATTATCCTTCCAGAAGAAGGGACAACAGCTGATCTCCCACCACTTTCTCAACCATCTATGACAACAAAGATAATTGGATTTGATTGTTAATTGTAACTGGCAGTTTTCAGAAAATGAAAGCAGAAATTTTTCCCCACAGTATGTCATGGAGACATTTCTAAGCCCGTCAATACTCAGAGTAAAAATTGTAATGCAGCTGCTAAATCAGGGCTAGATTAAGCTCAGAAGTGGAGAAAAGTTTAATGGAGTCATATTTTCTTCCTCCTTGCCACTTGTTTGGCCCTCCTTGAGGGTGCAGTTTGTTGCCCTCTTGCACCTGGCCAACTTTGTTGACTCTCACAAAGGAAGGGGAGTGTCTTGTCACCATTCATTTCCCAACACACTTGGGGGAATTGCCAGCCATGCAGTGAGTTTTTTCATTAGAAACCTGTCAGAAATAAAAATGAATTTATTTAACAGATCAGGGGTGAAGCCAATACTTTGCCTACACCAGATGTGTTCTAGCTAGAGCTACTACTGCCATGCAGGAAGGGCAACAAGGCATTAATTTACCAGTACTTAGCTGTGTACAGGTTCATAACACTTCCCAGAGTTGCAAAGGAACATTGCACTTAAGCATGCCTTGTCCACCTGCTCCTGCTCTACACAGTCTAATCCTCAAAGTGACATAGTGAAGAAGCTCTGAGGAAGTTCCTTGCTGCTGCTGCTTCTCTATGGTATGTTTAAGCACTGTGGTTGGGGGTGAGGGAGAGCAGCACCTCTGCAGAGGTGTCACTACATTATTTCTGGGACTGATGCATGTGGAAGACAGCATGTAATTGAGGCATGCTTGAACAAGCCACTCCCAGAAACACCTTCTCTATCTAGCCACATTAGAACAAGTGAAAATTTGTCCTGAAATGAACTACTCAAGGGAAAGTACTATGGAGCACTAGTTTTTAGTTTCTGGGATAAGAAGACTCTTAAAATGATAACTGTTCTATAGTATTGTCATTAAAAATAACTTCAATCCCTTTTCTGTATAGAGAACAGTACTGTAGTAAAGAAAAGATGATTTGGCAGAATAGCATTAGAACATTCTCTCTTTAGAAACCTGGGTGGTCAACCCATGGCACTCATGCCACAAGTGGTTTGTGCAACTGCTGTGTGTAGCACATGAGTCCAAGGTGCTCAGCAAAGGGAGGCACCAGAATAGAGATAGAGGGGCTCAAGCCTTTGGCCATGTGGGACAGAGTTGGGGGGTAAGGGGGAAGAGGGGGAAGGAGGATTCCGTAAAAGGAGGTGTCTAACCTTCCTCTACACCTACAGCTGCTACCAAATTCAGGGTTTTGGATCCTTGCTCACCATATAAAACTGGTGGTTGCAGGGCCAGGGAAAGGTAAAGCTGGCTTTTCACAATGATACCTGTCTTGCAGTAGCATCCTGCTTCTGCTCTGCTCTCTGTGTCTGGAGGTGCAAGTCACCCTGCCTCCATTCTATCACACCAGGGCAAACTTTGTTAGGTATGCCTCTGAGAGGCGGGGTTTGGAGCAGTGCTCAGAAGGAGTGGAGTCTAACTTGTGGCACTCCTGCCAAAAAGGTTGGCCACCATTACTTTAAAAGAATCTCTTACGCACCAGAGTTTGTCTGAAAACTCCTAGTTTCTTGGATACAGGCCCTTGGAGTAAGCATTCTGGCTTAAATGCTTTAGGAACCTCCATCAAAAATGATTTAAGGACCTTGGATTATCTTTGGAGAACGGGTCTGAGGCTCATAAGTCACTTACACATTTTAAAAAATATCCTGATGTCACAATTTTTTAATCATATTATTAACTTTATCAGAAGCCTCTATATGTATGCAAAAACAATTGCACCTTCTCAAATTTGCACCTATACTTACAAAGGTTCCTCCCCAATGAACCAATTGCAGAATCAGAAATTTTAGGACTGATGTACAAATGTTTGCCATTTTCAAACTGTAAAGGCTCTACTGGCTTTAGAGGGGTATTAACTCTAAATATTTTTGTGATTGTGGATATCAGTCTATTTAAAGTACGTGTATGGATGTTTGGAAATGTCCAGGATGCACATGCATTTAAGGGAAAAAGAGTTAAAAAAAAATTCCCCAAATAGCTCAGGGCTATTCTATTTTTGTGTATTCACGATTATATCAGGCTGAAAGATCCCTTTACAAATAAACTGGTTGTTCATTGGTGGCATGGCTGGGCTAAGAAAGTACTTGTCAGACTATGAATTACTTTGGTTGTGGAAGTCAGTATATCCCTTTGACAGCTAGTGAGCAATTGGAGATAATAACTTCAAAAGAAAATGATTATCACAGATGCTTTTTTATGTTTATGCTTTAATATAGAACTCAGAGCCATTGCAGCATTTAAAATGTGCCTAAGTTACACAAAGCTGGGAGAGAAGTTTATCTTCATCTTGGCACCTGGGAACCTCCGGGACTAAACAATTCAAAGAAAGTGTCTCAATAATCTATGATTCATACAGAATTTGTGGATTGAAAATTTAGTGAGCATCTCCAGTATGCAGCCATTTAAGTCATAAAAGTTAAGCAGACTGAGGTTAATTTAATATACAAAATCATTTGGGATGAACTGTGGCTTTTTCTATGACCTGCCATTAAGGACTGCACATGGTAGCATGCCCCTAGAGTGACCTGGTGGGGTGGGAGGAATGGATAGGAGGGAAGATTGTGATATACTGAATCACAATCTCTTTTCTACTTCTGCCACTATTCTGGGGAAGGTATAACTTGAGATAGGTCTGTGCCTAGTTTATTCCTGGTCTCCTGGGAGAATTACACTACCCAGTGGATTAGAGAGAAAGTAGCCAAGGCTAAAGGCACCACCTAAGCATCACCCCATTCCACTCCCTGGGTGCATCTACACATGCAATTAATGCAAAGTAATAAACTCTGGAGTTCATTGTTCCCGGGCACACTGTTTGAACATATGCCTGGGAGCAATAAACTCTGCAGCAGTAAATTCCAGAGTTTGTTGCCATTTGAACATGTATTTGGGACCACAGCACATTGAGCTGGGTTGGAGCAGCCCCAGCTAGTAGGGTGCCTGGCAGTTCAGCTTGCCAGCCTGGGACTGCTCTCCCTAGCTCAATGTTCTGTGGAGGGGCTGCCTGGGGCACAAGGGTACTTCAGCATGGGGTTAACTGGCAGGCAGCCCCTGCACTGAAACACCCTTGTGTCCCAGCCAACCAGGGTAGGGTCTACATGTGTGCTGCTGCAGAGTTTTTTACTCCGCGGCAGGATAGTACTTGTAGCTTGTTACTACTGCGCAATAGCTTTGCATCGTTGTTAGTGCCTACTAATGCTGCTGCGCAGTAGTGTCTCATGTAGACATGTTCGGCATGTAGATATTTTCCTAGGTGAAACTCTCCTGGGAGTGATAGAACTTAGGCTATTTTCTCCTGGAGCACCCATTTTTACTCTGGGAGAAAAAGCCTGAACATCTGTACCCTTGTGGTTTCTCCTGGGAAAGCAATGTGGCTGCAGGGTCTAGGATAAGGAATAAGTATTATATAGCAGCAAGGGAAATCTAGGTTGGAGTTTAGAAATAACTTTCCTACTATGAAGGTGATTAAGCATTGGAACAGGCTACCTAGAGAGGTTGTAGAATCTAATCCTGGAAGTTTTTAAGAGCAGGTTAGATGCTAGCTGGGATGTTTTAGTCCAGGATGATCCTGCCCTGACCAGGATGCTGGATTAGGTGACCTCCTACAGTCCCTTCCAGCTTTACTTTTCTTTGATTTTTATATATATAATTTTCATGACCAGATTTGAATGAAAAATATCATATCTGGTTTCAAAACTAGAAGAATAAAAACAATTTTGCAATGTAAAAAGTCGTCCTCCCCCCCTCAATATTTCTGTTTTTCAATCATCACTATTTCTACATCAGGTACAGCAGGTAGGGGCTGAGCACTTTTGAACATCTTGCCACCTTATCTAAGCGAGTGAATGGGAACTCTTAAAATCTGTTATCGGTATTGAGCCATCACAAGTAAAATCTTTGCCATAACATATACATTCCAGGTCTTGCTCCTGCTCCAATAAATTAATTAGCTTTAATGGGAGCAAGATCAAAACCTAACAGGAACCAAAGACATAGGGGAAAAGTACTGAGGAAGAAAAGGAATTCCTTTTCTTGCATCCTTACTGTTAAGAATCTCAATGGTGATATAAGCAGTCAATACTACTAGTAGTCTTCATGCCTACCTGTAATGACATCTGTTATCCTCACATTTTACCTGTTCCTTCTAAAATGACAAGTGATATTTATGTTTTATTGCTTCTTTATTGACTAAGATTTTCCTAGCTAGACATACAAATTCTGCAAACAAGCTTCTCTACTGGGGTACTATTTTTAATAATTTAATAGAAAGGCAAGCAGAAAGATTATTTTGTTTGGCAATGAGGATTCTGTTAACATCCTTTAGGAGGACAGAAAAAAAGGGTTAATGATAAGGCATGATAAATCATCAAAGACCTATGAAGTCTCCATCTAAGACCATTGAACTGATTCCTCGGCTACCTGCTGTAAATACTTGTACATAATAATTGTATAGATGAACTAATCAAATGGCCCCAGTTTGTGATTTGTCTGTGCCCAGGCTTGATCTGTGTTAGCTGGAGACAAGGAGGATAGAGACCTGGCAGAACTACTTGATTTCCAGGTGTTCATTCTGAAACCCAGCAGGGCAAATTCATTACACAAAAATCATCTCAGTAATAAATTGTTTTCCGCATAGGTAAAGCTGAATCAAATACAGTATCTTATTAGGTAATGTAATATTAGGTAATGTAATTTCAGCCCAGTGGAAGAGTAAGAGTTTTCTGAGAGCTGAAACATCAGGACACAGGAGCTAATCCTCTTAAAAATGCCCAAAGTCACAATATCCTTTCATTTTTTCAAAGAGATGCAATTTGTTCATACATTTTGCAGCAGATATAAAATTCCTTTTGTATCCTGTTGAAAGCTTATGTCTGTGTTTTGTCTGCAAATAAAAGACTTTTGGAAAAGAATACGTATCTTCTTCACTTTGACTGCCTTATCACTTTGTAGTCTCTAGACCTATGTTTTGGGCCCCAAGTTACTTCCACTGAAATCAGTGGGAATGTTGCCCTTTCATTCAGGAAGAGCAGGATTAGACCTTTGGTGGGAGGGCAGTTGATTCAGCTTGATTAGCAGTTGATTTATGTTGATTAGCATGTGAGATCTTTTTTAAGTTGTTCAGCTCCTTGAGACGTGCTTTTGTAACTGGCTGCAAAAATGGAACAAACAAAGACCATATCTCTGTATACAACACACAAAACAACATTAATTCCATCAAATTTTCATAATTAGTTGTCAGCTCAAAACAGAACTCTTTTTGACATAAGTTTATTGACGCTAACATTAGCTCGGCATTTGTATACATAGCCAGGCAGCCTGGATGTATTTTTTTTAAAGAAAACATTGCACAGTTTCAACACTGAATTGAAAAGTAATCATCTCATTTTATCTGTCTGCCAAAAAGCACAATAGTAACTTGCACTCACTAGAGGGAATTTGGGGATGTGTGCTACTATCCTGAGGCCTATTTTCACATGCAGGAGCACTTCAACTGTGAAGTGTAGTACAAAAATATTGAGTTTCACAGTGCCTTGGGGGATTTGCTTGTAACACAGACGAGTGTTCTGCTTTTCTCCATGAAAAGGGTACAAATCTTCTCAGCTTATGAATAATTTCAGAGCTTCACTAGTAAGCCAGTATTTCCATGGTTAAATCTTTTCAGCTTAAATGCTAATAATACATACAATCAAAATCATGTGTTCTTTTTATGGATGACTCCTACACTTTCCAATAACTGAATAAGGAACTTGTTTCCATTTGTAATATTTGAACAGGGTCCACTGCAGTTGTATTAGCACAAGCATAAGCATTGTTGTTTGATATAGAATAATATTCAAATAATAACCTATCATTATTTGAATATACCAGAAGAGAGTTCAAGGAATTAAGGCAAAATTTCCAAGAGGAAAAGTACTACACAGAAAGTTGTAAGTATTCCATGGAAATAAGCAGGGATCCTGCTTTTTTCTGATAAACAAACAATCCCCAATTTTTGGTTTAAAAAAAGTAACCCCAAATCCACATTTTCCCATGATTAAAATGGAACAAAGCTCTCTCTCTCTCTCTATATATATATAGGTGTTTTCATTTTAATCATGGAAAAATGTGGTGTGCCTGTCTCCGTTTGATGATCCGATCCCATGCTGCCTTTGCCCGGGCAGCTGGTCTTGTTTGCCTAGGACCCTCGTGTAGACCCCAGAGGGCTCCTCGATAACCTTCTTTGTATCCCCCAAACTCGCCTGCCATGACTTTGGATGTTCTTCAGTGGAGGGGGTCCCCTCTGAGGATGCCTCCAGAGTTGTCACGTGTCTTGGCAGATGCCTACGGGGCTCCAACTTCCTCTACACCCTGGCCATACACCAACCTATGAGATGAGCCTCAGGATCTTTTGCAACTAGCCCCTTTTGATGTCTTCCTTGGTTCCCACGTGTCCTCCCTTGTGGATAGGCGCCTCGGGCTCTATCCAGAGCCTGAGGGTCTGGTGATGCTCTGCCTTTGGGGCTGTCCCTCTTGGCACCCTGCGCATTCTACGACGGACACTGTTGGTCATTGCCGTGTTCTCACGTGGTCTTCTGTCTCTGAATGGGGTCTCTAATTCCCCGAGCCTGGTATGGTGTGCTGCGCCTGCTCTAGGCAGGGAACAAAATAGATATGACTAAGAAAGAAAAACATGAACAGAACATTCACCACCGGAAAACCCCATGCCACAGGAACAACCCAATGTGAATGGAAAAAGGGATAACGACAAGAAGCGCAAGAGGAAAGAGATGAAGAGGAGAAACAAAGAAAAGAGGGGCAACCGCAGGGAGAGTCCCATGCTCCCTTCACCCCTTATGCCCCTAGACTAATGTGTCCCCTGGGTCAGGACCCACGCCTTCACCCCAGCTGGGGTTTCTCTTATCCCCTCCGGGATCTGCCTCCTCCCTAGGGTCACGACACCCACCGCCTCTGGCCAGAGCTCCCTCACCGCCTCTTCCCATTGCCACTGCCGGCCTCCCTGCCAGCTCCTCTGATCCCCACTGGTCTTCCCCGGCACGGGGATCTCCCACAGCACCTGCAGCTGTTGCCGCTGCTGGCCTCGCTGCCAGCCCTTTTGATCTCCACCAGTCTTCCCCGGCATGGAGATCTCCCGCAGCTCCTGCTGCCACTGCCACTGCTGGCCTCACTGCCAGCCCTTTTGATCTCCACCAGTCTTCCCTGGCCTGGAGATCTCCCACAGCTCCTGCTGCTGCCGCCACAGCTGCCAGCTGCAGCGGCTGGACGTGCTCTGCTTGGTGGTTCCCTGTCGCTCCTCCAGCACTCAGTGTCCTCGTTCCCGTGCTTTTGGGGCCAGTTTTTATCTTTGCCAGGTGACATCTCTTCGTGACATCACCCAGCTCCAGCTGGAGATAGGCGCGGCTGATAAACCGCTCGGGTGGTTTTCCCTGTCATGCCTCCTCGCTTTTCTGGACCCCTGCAACAGGTAGGTTTTTTTCTTCTTTTACTTTCAACTGGGGTCTGCCTCTGGATGAGGCTTCTCCCTTGGTTGGCCCTGCATCCCTGGGACAGTGGATTTTAGGTTACTTTTTTTAACTGAAAATTGGGGGTGGGGGTTATCAGAGAAAACCAAGATCCCTGGAAATAAGTAATACAAATAATTAGATTATGATAATTATACAAATAATTTGACTTAAGAGGAATCCATTTTAAACCATTATAAACCCTTCCTCTGAATAACTTAATAACCTTTTCTTGTCTGATTTCTTCATGTACTTTTCCATGGAAATAAGTCACTGAACTTTGATAGCTTAACAAATTCACATGAAAACCTAAAATTCTCAGCTATGAGCAGACCTTTTATTTTTGCTAAATTGAGCTAAAAATTCCTCAAGAGTAGTTGCTAAGACTTTTTCCTTTATGTTTTAAAGCTAAGGCAGAAATACCATAAACAGGCTTTCTGATGATGTTTTGTTTTTTTCTGATTTGACTTAGTTTGGACTAAGAAGTATATGAAAAGGAAATATAGCAGGGCTGAAAAAATAATATTTTGGAAAAACATTCAAGGTTAGGATTGAGTTTTATATGATGAAAGATCAGGGAACTGTTATTTTAATCAGAAGTAGAATTCTGGTATGTTTAAGGGGAATTACTGATTATTCTTTTTTTCATTATTTGGTCCAAGTCTCTGCTTTGTTACCCCTGTTTATTTTAGTGTAGTCATGTTTCTTTCAAAGAGCTGTAACAAAATGGAGGGTCAACTTCATTATTTCCACCAAATTTGTGGTACTACCACAAAGGTGCCACATCTTGCTTCTCCCCTGTGTCTGATTCAACGTTGACTTCAATGGATATTGGATCAGGGTCATAAGGAAGGCATGCACAGCCTTCTGCATTCTTGTTTCCCAGTGAAAATGTATCACAATCACAATTAACCTCAAATGTCAGTATAGCAAGCAGCATCTGGTCTCTAAGTAAATAGCCAGTAATTAAAGTTCACTCTAATACTGTTGAATATAACTGTAATTTAGCTACAGGGTATTATAAGCAGATGTTATTCTCAATCTTCTTCTAATATACCCTAATAAACAGTGGGCCTGGTTGTGATACTTTTACTTTCTTTGTATTGTACTTTACATTGCAGATATTCACCATGCAGTGGCACTTTTTGTGGAGTAATGTGCTAGTTAGTTTAAGCATATTACAATCTGGCCTTTTACAAGGTCAAGCCCCGCTGGGATTTGGCTTTACTTCAAGCTAAAATTCAGCCTCAGGCTTCTACCCAAGATGGGCTGTTGCCAAGATATGCTGCTGTACCACTTTACCCTTGTCACCCTTCTTGTTATATCCAGATAGATTTAACAAGCTGCACCTACCATTTTGAATCAGCAAAAGTTATTTCAAGGTTTTATGCAGGGTTTTAATTCCTGCAAACAGTTTGGTCAATACAATAGGTCTGTATCCCTATTATCTGAAAGCTCATGATCTTGGCACCATTTTAAGAGATAGATACCAATTACTTACCTCTATGGAATATTTAAAACTTTCCATGTAGCACTTTTTTTGCTTTTTCTCTTGGATATTTTGACTTAATTCCTTGAACTCTCTTCTGTCACTTGGCATTTCATCTAATTTCCAATTTCCAGTGCTACTTTTCTTTCCTTTGCCATGTCTAAGGCTCAGATCTGGTATCTCCTTTTGATGTAATGAATAATAATAGGTTGTTATTTGAATATTGTTCCAGGTTTATTAATATGTATGATGCTTTTTGTTACCTCTCTTTTTCAGTTTCTTGAAATTTACTTTTGGAGCTATCTTTTGGCAGGCAATAGACAGAGAATGCACAGTTACCAAGTATTTAAACTAAGAACAAAGAGTGGGTGAGAATCTTAATGCTGAGAATTCAAGCATAGAATCATAAAATCTGAGAGAGAAAGAAGAAACAAACCTTTTTACATGTCTGTGGATCATGGTTTAGGAGGCTGGAATAAAATGTTAACACTATGAGTGAGTTCGAGTCACTAAGATATACAAGAAGGTAGTAGCAAGGAATTAGGGGAAGATGGTTTGTAGTCTTGAGGATGGAGAAGGCTTCAGAATACAGCATTATGAGATGGAAAACAGAGTACCAGAGGCACTTTTATCCTGTGAGAAAATACAGGGACTGACACTGGCAAGATCAGGGAAATGTGGTGAATCTGTCTCATAAATAGAGGGATTAGAAGGCTTCAGGTCCCATGACAGGAGATAAAACTCAAATTGAAATAACATATGCTAAGATGACATGAGATGAGGAAGATGAATGTTCAGGAAAATAAAAATTATGTCACAATCCTGACTTCTTACCTGCAGTGTTTAGAAAAACTCAGTGAGAATTTTATGATATAAAAAATGAAGGATGCATAGCATAACATTACTTCTAAAAATGTCAGGGACACACAAGCCAATATAGAAAAGGACTGTAAAATAAACCAGTGTTTCTCAACCTATAGTACACGTACCCTTGGGGTTAAGCAAGTCATGGGCAGGGGTTACGTGGGTGCTGCATTTTGAGTTTGGCCCACCCCCTGCGGTGGGTTGGAGGTGTCTTTGCCTGCTTGGACCAGAAGTTCTGGCCGCTGTCCCTTTTCCCACGTCCGGTGCACCGGCGCTTTCACTCCCCAGCATCAATATACTGGGAGATAGGGAGGGAGACCCTGCACAGGTTGCTTTGCCTCAGGCCATGGTCCCTGAGGAAAAAGTGGGACTTGGCTCGCAGCAGCGAAACCGGAAGTGCCACGGTGGGACTTCTGGTTTTGCTTTTGCCGCATCAATCGGCTCGGGGTATGTAAGGTACTAAAGGTTGAGAACCATTGCAATAAACTGACAATATATTCCATGGAATCAGCTAAAACAATAGTTTGATTTAATCAAAGTTTATATAAAATAAACATAACATTTTAGATGTAAGATAAAATTCAACAAGTATTAAGCAACCAACATTAAGTTATGTACAATCCTCTTTCTAGAGAGAGGACAAAAAGAATAAAGAATGGATGACAGAAAACATGAAGTACCTTAGTTGTTAATACTCCCAAGCTTCTTATCAATATTTACATTGATGTCATAACTTCAACAAAAAAAAGTTATGCTAATGTCTTTCTCATATAAGGGAAGGTAGAATCAAGTGCTGCCTCTCTGATTGTATTACTAAATGCTATCCTTTTTTAATGTAAGAAAATTAATAAAAAAGAAATTTAATGAAAATGAACATCAGTGAAACGATTGAGGACTGCTGATAGACAATACACTCTATCATTGTTCTGCATGTCCTAAGAAGAGAAATAACAAAAATCCTGTCTGAAAAGAGCAAGAAGGCTTTGTAAACAACCTTAGTCTCAAATACTCTCTCCTCTTTTCAGTGTGTGTGGCACCTGGATATATTGAAAATGTTGAGCTAGTAAAGATCAGTGAAAGTCCAAGCAACACATAATGCTATTTTGCAAAATGTGAGTTGCAATACTACATTTGGTTTTGGTCATCTTATGATAGAATAGAAATTGTAGCCTTTCAAAAATGTAAGCACCATAATATTAAAAACCATGAGCACAAGCTAAAATCTATAAACACATTAGCACAGAACATATATATTTCAAATATATAGTTGTCAATGACATTTGGAAGAAGAATGGATTCCTAAGAAGTCTAAAGTCTGAATGATAAGTGCTTTTCTACAGTAGAGTCACTGCTTCTAACTCAACTTTTTATTTTTAAAGGAGCTTTCTTGTCTGCATACAACCAGGATAATATTTTAGTTTAATAATTAAGTATTAGGGCTCTGTGAAGCTTTGGTTGCTGATTCAATTCAGTGGAGATTTGGCCTGATTCAGTGGCTGAATCTTCAAATCCAAATTGAACCAGGAGACCCATTAATTTCTCTGAATCGAATCAGAATCCTCTGAATTGATTTGGAAAGATTTGTTGATTTGGACATAGACACAGCTTAAAATGTTTCTACATACCTCAAGGTACCAGGAAGTTCATGAACGCTGAGATGGTGGGGCTGATGGAGTGTCCTACGGGAGTGTGGGGTGGGGAAGGGAGGGAGAGGTGTCCCCAGTGCGCTTGGCAGCAAACCCAGAAGTAGACCAGAAGCACTTCTGGTCCACTTCCAGGTCTGCCAGGGAGCACACAGGGGAACTCCCCCTCTCTGCCCCCCAGCTCAGCGACCGGTGCCTCCTGTGTCTAGGGGGGCACTCTGGGTCCCTCCATGGCTGATCGCCAAGATGGAGGGGCATGGGGGGGGGTGCACTCGGTGGCAGACCCAGAAGTGCTGGAAGTACTTCATGCCTGGTACCTCAACGTATGTAGAAAAAAACATTTAAAGCTGTGTCGATGGCTAAATTGCTGATTCTCCGAATCAGCATTGAATCTTCATATTTGGATTCAGCCAAATTGAATCAGGACAGTGATCCAAATTAACAAATCAAATCACTGTCCCTGATTAGGGCTGAATCCAAATCTGAATTGAACGTGGCCTGTTTTGTACACCCCTATTAAGTATCCCCATTTTTTTGGTATTGAAAATTGTCCTGATAGTAGTATGGCTGATTTATTATGGGATGGTTTTTAATATCTATTACATTTATTAATTTGTAAAACAAATGATGCATCTCTTACAGCCTTGCATCATTTCGTTCATCAGCTTGGTGATAAAAGTTTGCATCAACTGTACCATGTAAAACCAAGAGATCTAAACTTTACCTACATTAATATAAATTAGATGACTTTTGTCCTTGCCTGCAGTGACAATGTTGTTGCCTGGAGCTTACATCTATCATTACTATCAGTTAATTAGAACGCAGGAAAGCTTTAAATGCCCTCACTCTAATCTATCATTCTGGACTTCTTCCAATGTTAACACATCTGTCAATCATTTCAGCCCCTCAAGCAATGATTATGAAAAACCTATGATAAGCATGCTTTCCATAGGGGTCAATAACAGGAAGTAAAAAACTCCTTTTGCATGTCAAAATTTGGGCTTTTATCTCAAAATCACACTCTTGGGTGCCTTTAATCCCATCCTAACTGCTGAAATGATACAATCTTCCTGACAGAGAGGAAGTCTGAGTGGTATTGCCCTAGGACTTCAGCTATAGAAATTGCTGTGAATTTTTATACAATATAGTAAATGCATAATAAGTCCTTAGCTGGCAAACAGATGGGGGTATTTTTAACATGTTCATGGTTGCTTTGATGAAACTATTTTGTTATATAATAACAAGTGAGTTCATGAAGCTGATTTTTTGCATGCAGGTATTACATTCTGAGTCTGGTTTCAGGAACTTTGAAACTTAGGCCTCAGTGAAGACCCAAGAGCAAAGATGTGACCTCTCTATAGTTTGAGAAGTCAAAAGAGCAAGCATTTCCTCTTTCAGCAGCCTTTTTCTTCACTTTCACCTTGGTGTGGATTTAAATCATTTACTCCAGGGAAGTTGTGGAAAACTGACAAGAACCATAGTATTGTTGTTGAATCTGTCAACTGTAGAAGAGCTGTAGTACCTGGAAAAGAAAGGTACTGTGGAAGATGTGTTCATCTGTCACCCAGCAAAAACTCTCCTTAACAATAAAAATAATGTGCTGTAAATTGGATACACACTCACATGCATGAACATGTTTGCACACAACATGAACCCTAAAAATAAACCATGTGGGTGGAACTCAGAATGCTCCAAACCATGAATGACTGGTGCCTCCCAAGACCGTGGGGGGGGGGTACTATTTGTAGGTGGCAGCATTGGCTGTGAGAGGGGACTGCCCACAGACGTCACCAGCGGTGGTGGCAGGGGGAGGGTTGGTGAGTGGGGACTGCCTGCTGACACCAGCAGCGGTGGTGGTGAGCAGCAACTGCCTGTAGATGCTGGTGGCAGCAGCAGCAAGGGGGGGGGGGGGGGG
>NW_005841848.1:5140344-5144491 GCF_000455745.1 Alligator sinensis | reverse complement strand
TGGCGACTGCTTGCAGAAGCCAGCGGCTTTGATGGCCAGTCTCAGGAGGGCACATGTCCCCCAAGCCCCTCCTACACATTTGCCTGTCCTCCATACTTGTATAACTACGGTATTTACTCAAATACAAGACAAAGTCCCACCCACTCCTCTTCCCAATCAGCATGGGGAGAAAAGCTCCTTGTCTCACATTTGTATACAAAGAAACCTCACTAAATACATTGTCCATTATTAAATTGTTGATGAAACTAGCATGTACTGTGGAAACCAACTATGAAGTTGATTAAATGCTGCCAACACTCAGCATGACTATAAAAGACATGGCTTGTATTAGGCAAACAAACAGATTTTTTTTTCTTTTAAATTTTGTGCTCTGGGCCTAATCAGTTCCAAATTTCATGAGCAGAGCTCAATCTTTTAAGTCTGTGTGGCACTACTATCAGCAAGTATTCTACCTCCCAGACTCTTCAGCCCCTGGGGCTTCAGAAACTGCCAGATCCATAGCAGACATCCTATGTGCAAACCCCATAGGATCCTTTTTTAAAAAAAATATTATTACAAGACAACTAAAAGAAACAGCATTATCACAAAACTTGACAATCTCTCCTACCATATCTTTTTCTTCTCATTTTTCACCATTAACATACTTTCCTCTCACGAACCACCCCCAACCCAGGAGGAAGTAACAACTTTCACTCTGTTCTTTTGTCTTTTCGGAAGAAACACTGCCCTTCCATTTCTTCTCTGCCTTCTCCTTTCCCATCTCATCCACCTCTTGATCCTTGTAGTATTTCAGTTCATAAATTGCCAACTCCAAACACTTTCTTCTGGTGAAAGCCAGTTCCTTGACCAACAATAGGTTTATCACCTTCCATATCGCTACTGTCGCAAAAAGTAGTATGGTTCTCTGTCTCTGGGTGTTAGTCTCCAGTCCTTTGGGCATTAACTCATAAAACACCATTTCATAGAATCATAAAATCATAGAAAATTAGGCTTGGAAGGGACATCAGAAAGTCTTCTAGTCCAACCCCCTGCTCAAAGCAGGACCATCCCCAACTAGATCATCTCAGCCAAGAATATGTCAAGCTAGGCCTTAAAACCCTCCAAGGATGGAGATTCTACAGCCTCTTTAGGTACCTGTTCCAATGCTTCACCACCATCTTAATGAGAATATTTTTCTTAATATCCCACCTAATCCTCTCTTGATGCAACTTGAGAGTATTACTCCTTGTTCTGTCATCTGTCACCACTGAGAACAGTCTAGGTCCATCCTCTTCAGAACCATCTGTCAGTTAGTTAAAAGCTGCTATCAAATTCCCTCTCAGTCTTCACTTCTGTAGACTAAATGAACCCAGTTCCCTCAGCCTGTCCTTAGAAGTCATATGCCCCATCCCCTGAATCATTTTTGTTGCCCTCCACTGGACTCTGTCCAACCTGTTAACATCTGTTCTGCAGTTGGGGGCCGAAAATGGACACAATACTCCAGATTTGGACTCACCAGTGCAGTATAGAGGGGAATAATTACTTCCCTTGATCTGCTGGAAATTCTCCTACTAATGCAGTCTGCTGATAGCCTTCATGGGAACAAGGGTACACTGATGACTCATATCCATCTTATTGTCCACTGTAACCCCCAGGTTCTTTTCTGCAGAGCTGCTGCCTAGCCAGTCAGTCCCTAGGCTGTAGAAGTGCATAGGATTCTTCCATCCTAAGTGCAGCACTTTGCACTTATCCTTACTGAACCTCATGAGATTTCTTTTGGTCTAATCCTACAATTTGTCTAGGTCACTCTTAATCCTAGCCCTACCCTCCCTCCAGCATGTCTACTACACCCCCCAGCGTGGCGTCAACTGCAAACTTGCTGAGGGTGCAATCCATCCCATCTTCCAGATCATTAATGAAGATTTTGAACAAAATCCCTGGGGCACTGCACTTGATACTGACTGCCAACTAGGTATTGAGCCATTGATTACTACCTATTAAGCCCAACAACCCAACCAGCTTTCTATCCATTTTACAGCCCCTTCTTCAACCCATTATTCCACAGATTGCTTGCAAGAATGCTCTGGGAGAGCATCAGAAGCCTGGCTAAAGTCAAGGTATATTACGTTCACTGTTTTCCCTGCATCCACAAAACCAGTTATCTCATCATAGAAGGCAATCAGGTTGGTCAGACATGACTTTCCCAATTTGTCCATAGCTGTTCTATAGTGGGAGGCCCAAAACTGGACAGTACTCCAGATGTGGCCTCACCAGTGCCAAAGAGAGAGGAAAAATTACTTCCCTTGATCTGCTGGCAATGCTCCTACTAATGCAGCCCAGTATGCCATTAGCCTTCTTTGCAACAAGGGAACACTATTGGCTCATATTCAGCTTATTTTCCACTGTAACCCCCTGGTCTCTTTCTGTGGAGCTGCTGCTTAGCCAGTTGATTCCCAGCCTGTACCAATCCATGGGATTATCCCATCCTAAGTGCAGGACTTTGCACTTGTCCTTATTAAACCTCATGAGATGTATTTTGTTTTAATCCTCCAATTTGTTGAGGTCTCTCTGAAGAGAACTCTTTTTCTCTCTTGTACATCCAATATGACACCTCTCATTAAACATAAATTCTGGTATGTCCTCCTCTCAGGAATTGCACACATTTGTTTTTCTTGTATCACATTTACTAAACAGTCATGTATTCTTTTGGCCCATACTTTTGCCATCAATTTTAAGTCTACATTTAAAAGGGGTATTGGCCTCCAGTTGCCTAAAACATCTTCCTTTCCCTTCTTGAACATCAAAATTACCACACCTGAAAAATTCTCCCCTATTTTCTTGCTTTCCATTATTCGCTATGTCTCTATTATATCTGTCCCCAGCCATTGCCAACATTTTTCATAGAATTCCACTGAAAATCCATCTCTTCCCAGCACCTTCCCACTCTTGCAAGCTTTTAAGCAGTCCTCCATCTCTCTCATACTTAACTTCTCCAATTTTTGTTTCTTTCTGTTTTCTATTCCTTTCTTTATTCCCTCAAGGAACACCTTCATTTTCCTTCCATCCACTCCTCTTCTTTTGTACAACTCTTTATAAAACTCTGCTGCTGCTTCCAACACCTTTATACTGTCTTCTATTTGGATTCCTTCTTTAGTTCTCACTGATTTCAGTTCCTTTCTTTTCCCCCTCAATTTCTCCAAAAAAAAAAAAAAATCAGATTAGAAAAGCTAAGGCAAAAACTGGATAAGAACTGTTAACAGAAATCAAAGTGTGGCAGTGAGAAGCCCCCACAGGCTCTAAGGGGGCTGGAGGGAACCCCAAGAGCCCCTGCAGGGAACAAACAGACCTCCAACACCCCAGGAAACTCAACTTTTGGTGCGCGGCCAGAGCCGGAACTGGAGCCGTGGCCGCATGAGCTGGTGTTACACTGGCTCTTTAAACAGCTGATCCGGAGGCAGGGAAGCCCGAGGTTAATTGCAGCACCTGGGGAAGCTGCCATGGGAAGTTTAAAAATCCTTCCAGAAGCTGGCAAGGGAGAAGGAGGAAGTGAGAAATCCAGCAGGGAGCATGCTGGGCAGGTGGTGACTCCGATGGCTGGCAGGAGTGTTGCTGCAGGCTCTGCACCTGTACCTGGAGCAGGAGGAGCAGCATCCCTGAGCTAGGCTAGGGAGGATTGGTCCCTAGCTGCCTGAGTTGTAAAAATCATAGGAGCATCTCTCTCTCTCAAAGAGACACACACACACACACACACACACACACACACGATAACATCTGCCCAGCCCTCTGGCACCAGGGTCTGGGGCTCCAGACACCTTAATATCCAGGAAACTGACTGGTGTTGAATCTGATGCCAAACCCCTTACTAAAGGGGCTTACAGTGAGTAGCAGAACAATGAGACCAATGCTCAAATGGTTGGTGAGTGGATGGGGTGTAGGGGAGGCAGAGCCCGGAGGAACATCGCATCACAAAAAAACGTGAGTATCCCTCCCCCCATCACCGGGACACCCAGGAAGAAGAACTCCACTGAACCCCTCCTTTTCCCATTAACATCAAGTCATGGCAAGCGAGTTGAGGGGCGTTCCGGTAAAGGGGGATGGTGTGGTACTCACCCCACCCACTAGAGACACCACACAAAGACAATAAAAAGTCCTTCTTTAGATGAGTAGG
>NW_005841848.1:5135103-5140313 GCF_000455745.1 Alligator sinensis | reverse complement strand
TGAACGCAATGGGACAGCTGACAACTGACACTCAAGAGAAAACTGAACTTCTGGATTTATACTTCACATCGGTATTCTGTCAGACAAAGAAGATTAACTTGCTGGACAGAAAGCTGGATGGACAAGGTCAGGGTAGTCAGCCACCTATAATCAGCAAAGATCTTGTGAGGGAATACCTAAAGAGGCTGGGTACCTACATGTTAACAGGACCCAATGAACTACACCCTAAAGTGCTGAAAAAACTGCCTGATGTCATTGCACGACTCATGGCAAAGCAATTCAAGAACTCGTGGTGCCCAGGTGAGGTCTCAGAAGACTGGAAGAGGGCCAATGCAGTGCCCATCTTCAAGAAGGGAAGGAAGGAGGACCCAGGAAATTATAGGCTGATCAGTCTGACCTCAATCTCTGGAAAAATCCTGGAAAAATTTAGGAAACAATCCATCATTGACAGGCTAACAGAAGGCAGTATTCTAAAAATCAGCCAACATGACTTTGTTATAGGCAGGTCATGCCTGATCAACCTTATCTCCTTCTAGGATCAGGTAACTCAGCACCTGGATAAGGCACCAACTCTTTTTAAAGTCATGGTGAGCCACTGCATTGCATACATTTCAACTTCCTCTTGATTCCCACAGCTGAACTGTATAATTCCTGTTTCTTCATGAGCCTTAAATATCTGGCAAACATCACCAAAAGAATCCTCCAACAGTTCACCCAGAATCCCTTTGTCACCCCCTCCCTCAGCCTGTTGCGTATCATTGGTGTGGAGTTGGAACTGGACCAGGTTGCCATGTGCCACATCTACATAGAATTTTTTGGAGGATCCCAGGACTCATGATAAGAACACCTGGTTCCAGGCATGAGTAGGAGGCTAATTAGCACATGCATCCTTTGTGGTGGGTATATGGGGTATACACACATACTGAGGGGTGCTGTGTTATGGAGTCACCATGGCTTGAAATGCTGTTGACTCTATTGGGGCCCAGCCCAATGATCTACATGGCAAATTATGAGCCATTTGGCTTCAGACTAATGTCATGCATAGTTTATATTATTATATATAACTAGGTACAAAAGTGTTGTTCAAAAGTGCGTTTATGGAATATCTGTCGTAAAACTTGAAACAGTTTCGAAAAAGCTAAACTGCATAAATTCTGAATGAGCTAAGCCTTTTCCTCTCATTTCCATGTGCTCAGGGAGAACAGGGTCTGATGGGAAGGGGATGCAGGGGGAAGAAGTTGGGGTGGGGCAGAGGGCAAGAGGGCCACCTGACCCACCCCATTTTACTGCCTTTGCTGTAGCAGTGGGAGGAGGACAAATTTAAAGCAAACACCCAAATAATTAGTTTCTATTCCTGAAAATTTAGAAATCTGTTATAATTTTCCTATAAATAGAATCTAATTATTGGGAGGAGAGGGGGGTTATCTGATAATCAGGGCCATCTTATATTTGAGTAAATATAGTAAATGCTCCACTATTCATCCCAGAGGCACTATCAATTAGCACAGCAATGGGCATGGCTACATGCATGCTTTAATGCTCATTAGTCTATTTTAATGTGCCTTAAAGCATCACAAATAAAGTGTGCTTTTGCTGTTGCACATTAAAATAGGCTAATATGCCTTTTTCTAGTACCTCACAATGGAGGTATTAAATTTAATGTGCTTTAGCAAAAGTGCATTAATGAATGTGTAGACATGTCCAATCTGTCTGTTCTTTATAAATCTTTTACTCCTATTTGTGGTACCTCTGAAAACAGTGTTTCATGCAGGAACATCTAGCACATCTCTTAAGTACCCCTGAAATCCACCAAATATACCTGGCTTTTATAAGTAAGTTATATCATTTTTATCATTATTATCTATATCATTTATATAAACAGTGTGGCTCAATAGCAGACTGCCATCCTTATTCACCATAACTGCTGCATTATTTTTCCCGTACTTCTGAAGGTGAGAAAGGGGTAGGCAATTTTACTCCCTCATTTGCACTTAGCCTATATCATATTTTGCTGCAGATTCATGTTCTATATTCAGCATTTGCTGCAGATTCATGTTCTTTATTCGGCAGGAAATTGTCTTGTCAAATGATTTTATTCACTGCTTGCTTTAATACATTAAATATTAAAGATTTGCTTGATATTGAGTTAGTGGTAAAGTAAAAGAAAGACTGGTTTATGTTCACTGGCATTAGGCTCTAAAGATTTTTATTAATGGTGTTGTCTTCATTAGCAGATCATTAGAGTTGGAAGCCTTATAATTCTATCATTTATACATTTTTTAAAAAAAATAAGGCTTTTGCAGCATATGAACTTTTTGATTGCTGTGCTAAGCCAAACAGGGCCATTTTCTCTTTCAGTAGCATATTTTATGTGGATTATTGAACAGCCATATAAATACTTGAGAAGAAATAACAGAAGTGTGAAGAGTTATTTAAAGGCAGTACAACAAGAAATTATGCTCTGAAATAGGGAACTGGACCTATAAACAAGTTATTTCCTGATATCTAGTATTTTACTATACTGACCTCACAATTAAATCAATAAGGCACTTGAATTGCTTGCAAAGGTGGATAGGGCACCAAAAAAGTATTCAAAAGTAGATTAAATATTTTGGAGATTTAGCATACTAAACAGTCCTACTCTTTTGCACTGTGAGAGACTGCATGACCCCAGAGGTGTTTTACAAAACCACCACGTGTGTTTGTAGCAGGGTGCATGTCTTGGGGACTGCGGCCCAGGTGCAGGCAGGGAGAAAGAGATTGCATACCTGCCTAGAAGGGATGACCAGTTGATGAGAATGATTGGCTGACACAGAAGAAGTAAAAAACTCCAAGGGAAGGGAAATGGGGGAGAGAGGGAAGGCTGCAGGGCCTCTAGGCAGCATCGTCGTACCAGGGTACTTTCTGGGGGTCTGGGAAAAGACTACAGGGTTTGGTTTAATTATTGATATTTGATGGTTTATGATTATGTTTTGTGTCCTGTGGTGCAAGTTTGCCTCAAGGAAAATAAAGACAGTGTTGTACAAACTGAGAACCCACTATATGTGGTGGAGAATGTGGGAAAACTATAAAACTAACCTCAGCCATTGAGACAGGAGCCCAGCTAAAATGGCTGCAGGGGCTGCTGCAGCAGCAGCAGCAGTTCCAGCATCTCCAACTCCAGAAGCTCCAACTCCAGCAATAGCAGTTTCTGACCCTTCCAAGACAGCAGTTTCTGACCCTTCCAAGACAGCAGTTTGGCCTTCTGTGTTGGCTATTAAGGGTACTGAGTGTTCTCACTTGCCATGACTTTGATGCTGAAGATTCAAGGAATGAGATCTTAACCTCATCACCTTTGGTCCCTATTGGCCACAAATGGCAGTCCATTTTTGGGGCTCCACCTCCCCTACACCCTGCCTAGCACCAACCTAGTGTTTAAAGATCATGTCCAGGAAGCATGGGCCAGAATAGCCCCTCTCAGGAAGCCCTTGTCACACTAAGTGGGGAGAGAGCTTAGAGTCTCTACAAGCAAAAGAAAAGTAAGCCCACAGTCCTTTAATTCACTGTCTTTAACTCTGTCTAAATGCCCCTTTTTCAGGGTAATTCAGGGTGGAAACACACACCTGAGTGTTCTTGTCAGCCCCTTTTACTCATGGTCTCACTGTTTTCTCTCTTTACTCTCATTCAGATTTCCCATTGCTCCAGCTGCAGTTCTGGCAGCCAAGCCTGCTCCTCTGGTAAGTATCCTGACTCCTCCAAGCCAGCCTTATTGGGTAGTTCCTCCTGTACCAGTTTCTACCAGTCACTCATGCTGGGGCAAAACTTCTGGCTGCACTGCTCTTCATGGCATGAGGAACTCATTTCTGTCCACCTGTGATTTTGCTCCATGTCGCTTTTATTTTGGCACTCACATTCTGCCTGCTCAAGCGGCACCAGCACACACTTACAAAGTGCTCCCATGCTGGTGCCATTACCCCTGCTGCCTGTCATCTCACTTGCCATTCCAACTCTTTCAGTGAGTCTCCTCTTGTGGTGTGTACTTCCTCCCTGCCACACAGACCTCCACTCATGTTGGTGAGTCTCCAGGTTTCCTAAGGCTGGAGGGTAGGGTTCTCACCAAGATGGGCCCTGCAGATGACTTGGAAGAATTCCTTGCAACATTTGAGTGGGCAATTGAGACCTATCACAGCCCTGGGATATATGGGATGTGAGAGTGGCCCCACTATTGAATGGGGAAGCCCAGGCTGTGTACCAGGCCTTGGGGGTGGAGTCCACACAGGACTACAAGATCTTCAAAGTGGTTATTCTGGCCTGGCTGCATCTCATGGAGGAGGCCTATTGGCATCAATTCTGAGTAGAGACATGGGACATGAATGCATGTCCCTAGGTTATGGCCCCCAAATTAAAGGACTTACACACTCACTGGTTAGACTTCAATCAGCTATGGAAATCATGGAAATGGTGACTCTTGAGCAATTCTGTCACATCCTACCAGTGAAAGCCTGGAGGTGAGTGTATTGGCATTGACTGCCCAGTCTGGAGGAAGTCACACAGGGTAGAAGACTTCACCAGGAAGAACTAGAATGTCAAGAGCCCTAAGGGAACTGGCAGCCTTTGGGCTCAAGGAAGCAGGGGTTATGGGGAAAACCATCTGGTTCTTTAGGGAAGGGCCTGCCAGGGGGATTATTTCAGTCACTGCCACAACCTTAGTCAGGAGGTGGGGGGCCTTGGGTGACCCCTCTAGAGAAGAAAACCCCCTGGGTCATCCCTATAATCCAGGAAAGGGAAGAGCAGCACAAATAGCATGCATCCGATGCTGATAAAAGGGACATCAATAGCAGGACTGTATGCAGATGGACTCTGAAGGGAATCCTGCAAAAAATTGTCACAGGGGATCCGCAAAATTGGACCAAGTGTTGCCCTACTTGTTATTTGACATTTAAGAGGTTCCAGAGTTCTCCATGGGATTTTGGCCCTTCATATTACTATATGGAAGTCAGCTCTAGATGTGCTGGACCTCCTACAAGAATCCTTGCAGGCCCACAGAATCACAACCCAGAACATAGTGCTGTACATCCTGAAGCTGAGAGACAGATTAGACCTCATGGGGTCCCTCACAAAGGAAAATCTCTCAGCTGCCCCACAGTCACAAGAGTTTCATAGTTTCATAGTAGCTACAGTCAGGAGGGACCTGAACAGATCATCTAGCCTGACCCCCTGCCACAGGCAGG
>NW_005841848.1:5126164-5134297 GCF_000455745.1 Alligator sinensis | reverse complement strand
CTCTCTGGGTGCGCCCCATCAGCCAATTTTGTACCCATCCAACTGTGCAGGCATCAATGCCACAGTCGCTTAATTTATTGATGAGGATGGGGTGAGAGACAGTGTCAAAGGCCTTCTTAAAGTCTAGAAAGACTATGTCCACAACGATACCATCATTCAAGGATTTAGTTACCTGGTCATAAAAGGCAATCAGGTTGGTCAGGGAGGACCTGCCTTTGATGAACCCATGCTGGTTGCTCCTGAGCATGATCTCCCCTGCTGGCCTCCCACAGATGTGCTCCTTGATGATTTTCTCCAAGATCTTCATGAGCACCGAGGTGAGGCTTATGGGCCTATAGTTACCTGGGTCCTCCTTCCTTCTTAAAATGGGGACCACATTAGCTAGTTTCCAATCCCTGGGCACCTGGCCAGATGACCACGAATGCTCATACAGCCAGGCCAAGGGCTTCACAATGACCCCTGCCAGCTCCCTCAATACCCTTGGGTGGAGGGCATCTGGACCTGCAGATTTAAAAATGTCCAGCCCTTCCAGAAGATCCCTAACTACATTTGTGCTGACCCAAGGTCTGACAGAGCTATCTCTGAAATTGTCCCTAGTTCTGGTAGGAGGGATATCCCGGTCCCTGTTCAGGAAAACAGAGGCAAAGAAACTGTTAAAAATATTGGCTTTCTCATCTGGTGTAGCCACAAGGTTACCATTTGAGTCTTGCAGGGGCCCTACATTGCCTGATGCCGTCTTCTTGCTCCTAATGTACTTGAAAAAGGACTTTTTGTTGTCCTTAATCCTGGTCGCTAGCCTGAGTTCCATCTCTGTCTTGGCCTTCCTAATAGCCCTCCTACACTCACGGGGCCGGGCCCGTGTGGGTCCCTGCCACTTCAAGGGCCTGAAGCTAGCAGCCAACAGGTGCCTGATGAGGGCTGCCCATATAAACAGGGCAGTAACATCCATAGTAGCACCACGACCTGCTGCCCCAGGAGGGGAGTGAGAGTCCCCTGTGAGACCCTGGGGCACCAGTCATGGTGTGAGGTACCCCAGCTCCCCATGTCCAGGAAGGGGGACCTGGAGAGTGTGGGGCTAGTGAGGCCATAGGTAGAGTGCCCTTTTGACTGGCCCATGTTTGGGCCAGGACTGAGTAGGTCAAAAGGGCCAGGTGCCTACCACAAGGGGCACCCAGAGTCATGGGCCTGGGACCCCACCTGGCCTTTGAGGTGAGGCCAGGACCTGTGTAGGGCCAAAGGTCCTGAGTAGGGACCACGCCTGAGAGGGGAGCTAGCTATGTGGAGCTCGGCAGCCCAGATGAAGGTGGCATAGGCCGCCAGAGTGGGGGGACCAAAGGAAGGTCCTATGAGGAGGATTCTGGAACCTAGTGTGGGGCTGGTGTACTTGTTACATCTGGATGCCATCTGTGAGGCTTGGGCCATGTTGTAGGGGTGGTATGGAGCTGCAGACGCCCCCTATATCAGGGTGCAAAGAAAAATGGGCAGCCCCCCACCGTATTTAACAGCTTATTAATTTTCCAGCAAGTTGTGGTGGGCGAGACAGGCGGGCAGTGTGCCCAGAGGCTGGTGGGAGGCCGGTGATGGCTGGCCTGAGAGAAGCCCACTTTACCACAAGGAGTACTCCTCCTTGGTGGTAGTCTCTCCCTTCCACTGGTTGTATGCCACCCTTTTAGTCCTCACGCAATACTGACTGTCCTTGGTGAGCGCTCTTGAATGCCCTTGCTGAGCCAAGGGGGTTTCTGAGCACTCTTACCCCACTTGCTTCTCTCAGGGACTGTTACCCTTTGGGCCTGGAGGATGGCCCCCTTAAGGTATGACCTTCCCTCATGAACTCCCATCTCCTTTACCTTCTGGTCCCTCAGTGCCTCCCCCACTAATCTCTGAAGCTCATTGAAGTTGGCCCTTCTGAATTCAAGGGCTTTAGTCTTGCTATAAGCCCTTGACACCCTGCACTAGATAGTGAATTCCAGCAGGTGATCATCACTATTGCCCAGGTGGTCAAGGACCTGTAGTCCCCTCACCAGGTCATCTCCAGTGGCTAGGACCAGGTCCAGCAAGGCGTTATCCCTAGTGGGGCTGGGATATGCTAAGAGCATTAGCATAATAAAAATTCCAGGTTATGGGTTTATCAGCCCAAAGATCAAGTATTACTATTACTCTGAAAGCAAGTTGTTGGCAAAATGGCAAGGCCCTTTTGAGGTTTTAATGAAGCATAGTCCAGATGGACTATAAAATTCATGCACTGGGGAACCAGAAGGGTTTGCAGGGATTTTTTAATTCCTGGAGGGCACAGGAGATGTGCATAATCTCCATGTTTTCTGGGAGCTGGCCTGGGGGTTCAGGACCCCCACTCCCAGATCTGGTAGCTGACCTCCAGCTAGGGGAAATTTTGACCCAACTCAATGTGCTAAAATAAGAGCTTTACCAGAGGAATTTAAAGAGGTGTTCACAGTGACCCCAAGAACTACATTTGTCAAACACAAGGCATCCTCAAGTATTTTGTCCATTAATCACTGGAAGGTTGCTGTGGCTCCATGTAGCCCAAAAGATAAGGTCCAGAAGTGTTAAAGTCCCCAGGGCATGGCAAAGGTCATGATTTCATGGGACGTCAAGTTCAAAAGTATCTGCCAGTACCCTTTGGTTAAGTCTAGGATGGTTATTTATCTTGTATTGCCTATACCCTCCACCATTTTGTCTATTGTGGGCATAGAGTATGCAATCTAGAAGGGATATTCATGAATTCCAGCCTGACTGAGGGAAACAGTAAACAGGAGATTAAGAAAATCTTGGATTTAGTGGTCATAGAAGAATCAAGCAGTAATGAAGTAGCCCAACTGTGTTGATGCTGAAACCCGTCCACACCACAAGGTTCTGTATCAACTTATTGTACAGACTGATGCCTCAGAGCAAGGCCTGGGAACAGTTCCTTCTCAAGTCTAAGGATGGGGAACACCCCATCCTGTATCTAAGTAGGAAGTTCCTTCCCTGGGAGCAGGCGTATGCTATAATAGAAAAGGAGTGTCTAGCAATTAAATGGGAAGTGGTCATGCTCTGCTACTACCTTCTTGGGGCTCATTTCCAGTTGTTCACTGACCATTTCCCATTAAAATGGCTCATTGTTATGAGGGAGGCTAGCCCCTGGCTGGTGAGGTGGTACCTGTCCCTGAAGTCTTTTGACTTTGCAATATGCCACTGCCTGTGGCTGATGTATGCAAATGCAGATTTTTTCTCTCGAGAAGTGGGGGTGGGGAATAAAGAAATGGAAGAGTGCTCCACCCTGGGGAGGAGTGGGGATGTGTAGCAGAGTGCATGTCTCAGGGGCTTCAGTCCAGTTGCAGATAGGGAGAAAGAGATTGCAAGCCTGCATAGAAGAAATGGGCCAGTAGATGAAGATTATTGGCTGACCCAGAGGAAGTTAAAAGCTTCCAGGTAAGGGAAACAGGACAGAGAGGGAAGGCTGCAAGGCTAGAGGTGGTAGCATCAAACAAGGGTATTCTCTCAGGGTCTGGAAAAAGACCACAGGGTTTGGTTTAATTCCTTATTGTTTTATACTTGATATTTCATGATTTATGGTTTCCTTTGTGTCCTGGGGTGCAAGTTCACCCCAGGGAAAATAAAGACTGGAGTGTGCTAACTGAAAATCCACTACAATATTGCTAACATTAGATAAAGATAATGCATCTTTCTCTTCCACAGCCAGGTTCTTTGCTTCGGTGTGTGGGTAAATCATTTCTAGAACTGCTGTCTGACTTTGAAATAACTCCTAAACTCTACATGCAGTTAGTTCAGTCAGCTTCAGAAAAGTATCTTATTGTCCTGGATGAGGTATTTTCCCCATTTGGTAACAATTTAACGTATGAAAATTCACAAGATGTAAAATGTTTCTGTCTTTCCTTAAGCCCTCCCTCCCCCACCCCCCTGTTGCCTGTCCCCCTGTCACCTCCTCCAGGTATATACTCTGATTATTCTTTTCTATTAGTGGTACTTTCTTTTGCAAGTTTATTACAATGGGGCCATTGTAATAAATGGGAATATTAATGGAATTGTTTTTTATTTAATATAAGTAAAGGTGGCATAGTTTGGCCCTTAATGTCCACATTTCTGTTTATGGTTTCAAACAGAATAAATGACATACAGACAATGTTCTAAATGATTAACTGCCTCTCAGAATTCAGTACTTTATTCATTTAAAAGTCCAAAGAAAACTTTATAAACTGTTAATTGTTCCTAGAAACAGTTTAGGCATTTTAATGACATTTCTTGGCTAAAAGTGTGATTCAGGTAAAGGTAATTAAATGTTAGCTTCCAAGTGATGCCAATAAAAAAACATTTTTAAAGATTCAATTGAATAATTTAAAGCAAAATAATTGTAATTTTTATTATATTTTGAATGTCATCAACACGTGCAAGAAACTTGCCACGCCAATTTCAATGTACAGATCAAGTAACCCCTTTTCTGTCTTTTATATCTTTATTACAAAATAGCATTTTTCACACAATGACTAAGTGTTAAGTTAGCAAATTTCTGATCTTCATAAACGTATTCATAAGCTCTACTCTAAATATTTTAGTACAGCAGAAAGGGGAGAGAAACACCTCTTATTCATAAAATACAGATTTATTGCACAGAACCCCTCCCTTCCCCCCATAGTTTTATGACCCTTCCAATAGTACAATTTAAAATCCAAGTTAGGCTACAATACATAATAAATTGTTAGTTCTGCCATTATATCATGCCAGCTGCAACATGATGTTAAGAACCATTAAGATGTGACTGTAATTGGTATAATATAAGCATGTTAGCAAAAAACTGTAATAAATACTTTAAAAGTTATAGCAGTACTGAACATTTTTTCACTTAACTATTGTAAGTAAGTGCACCATGTATATATAGCTGAATATGTATATATTGGCTACTTGATTTAAAAGTTGTTGTTGAGGGTTTCAGGCTATTTGTTCTTGAAAATTCACTGACTCGTGACTCAAGACATTTTCCTGCCATTAGTTTATAAAGTTAAGTCCCACACTTCTAGAATGGAATTCATTCTGTCATAAAACTTATACTTTACCTAAGTCTAACTTAGAATCTGCTTCCTCCTTAGGGTAAGGGACACTTGGCAATTTCAGATGATCAAATTGTTTCTGAACAGGATTCAGAAGATATTCTTAAACTGTTCTATGAGGTGATTAGCGGACTGTGAGACATTAGAGATAAAATGTACTACATTGATATAATTACCAGGATCTTGCCAAAAAAAATCACTAAAAGATATCCGGTTAGCCCTGAGAGAACAGGTAAAACTCAAACTTTAGAAGATGGTAAAATAAGATGATATTAAGTAGATTCAGACATAAATTAACTGGTTTACAGTGCGGGCACTGTAATAAAGCTAAGCAGTGTAGGTTCAGAGACTAAAGGAAAGTCTTTAAACATTACATTAATTAAAAAGGTCGACCAGTGTTTTAAAATACAAGAGAGTTTTCAGTTTTGTGTGCAAGTTAAAAGTTATTTTTTTGTGCAATTCCAACTTTGGAGAAAGTACAAACATTGTACCTTTATGCAGGAGTGCTCGTAAAAGACCAATCTTTATTCTTTGAACTGTAGCATGTATTAGGGTTACTGGAGGTTGAGGCCACTTCATAGCAATTAGAATTCACTGACTTATTTGATGTTTCTAACCATGAATGATGAGTGCCCTCAGAGGTGGGGGGGGGCGGGGGGGGCACGGTGGTGGTGGGAGCATGGCGGTGGTAAGCTGGGAGCTCCTGTAGATGCCACTGGCACTGTCAGCAGCATGGGGGTGGAGGGGTGGTGAGTGCTGATCAGGGGTTGGCGACCACCCACAAACTTTGCCGGCAGCATTGGCGGTGGCCAGTGGCAATTGCTGACTGTCCGCAGACGCTGTCGGAGGCGAGGGTGAGCAGCAACCGCCTGCAGGCACCACCAACAGTGTCAGCAGTGCCTTTTTGTAGGGGGTGCACTGCCATGCTCAGGGGGTGCACGTGTGCACCCGCATGCACCTCCTACACATCACCAGTGTTTCTAACCTATATAGAACTCTTCAGGCTATAAGCAGTTATAATTGATTTAGGATGTGGACATATGACACCTTTACACTATTTATTTTAGAATAAATCAACTTTATACCTATGGTGACTATACATCCTGGTTTGGCTGGGACAGTCACAGATTTCTTAGGCTGGTCCTGGCCAGTTGGGGAAGATTAAAATGAGCATCCTGGAAGGGTGCGAGGGAGGTGGAGCAGTGCAATCTACCAGAAAGTATGAAGGTAGGCTCTGCTGCTGGGTGCTTGCCTGGCACACCATGACACTCCACTTCTGCCTCTGGCTGCAAAAGTGCTGTGGACTTGGGGGTGGGCAGTGTCCTGGATTTCCCAAGGTCCCATATGTTCCCCTATTTATACCACAGTAAAAGTGGAACAGACGCAGCATGACTCAGCCTTACACTGGTGTAAGTCTTTCTATCTGGGGGCAATGTTACCCGTTGGAAAATGGGGAATGTAGTGGACATGTGTCTACTTTCCTAGTTACTTTCATCACTAGGTACCTGTTTATTCAATGAAAACTGGCTGTCTATCACCCACAAGTTAGGCTGCATAAAAGTATGATTGCAGGCAGCCAGATTTCCTCACATCCAGTAAGCATTTCTGGAAAGCTATGAAGCACTGAATAGATTTAGGAAAGGCATGAAACTCTAGGACTACTATACCAACTAAATACCTCTGGATTACAAAAGATATCATATCCTAACATGTTTGCTATACATCCTCTATTGAACTGAGGAATATTCAGGGTCATGGACCTCAAGTCTATCATAAATCCCAGAAAATCTTAGCTGATAAGTGGTGCAGATAGACTTTTATGTATTCAGAAGATACCCCAGGGTCCTAAATAGCTGGAATGAAGCTAAAAGATTCAGTCTTGGAAGATGTCCTTTTGCTGTGTTTCTTTCGTCATCTAAAAAAACACAAACAAAAATCTTTTAACCTCTCACAGATATGCAAGGAGTACTTTGGGGCAATGGGTAGGTCATTGCTAATAATGTCCATTAATAACACTTCTTTTCCTTGAAAACATTAATACTCTCCCATATATTAGGTGCTAAGGAATACAGTAGAAAATGCAATCCTTCAGAAGCCAGGACATTCTGTAATTATTGGACAGATTATTATTATCTGATAAAGAAATCAGAATTACTTTAATATTCTGAATGGAGACTAGCTGGAAAAAGGACAATAGCAGTAGGTCAAACTAAGGGTCTTCTAGACCACAGGGTAAAAAGGTGGGTGGGAGGCTTGACGATGCTTCAGCCCTTTCATGAAAACTGCATGCTCTTAGCCTGGAGTATGTGGAAGCTAAGCTATAAAAGCTTAGTTTAGCTGTACATGAAAGTTGTACATGAAAGATAAATCCAAATAGATCTCCTCCATATGGGATCCTTGATAATCCATATAATACAGAAGTTTAGTTGTCCTTAACGTATTATGTTAGATTGCTTTATCTGTACTATATATCAAGATTGTTTGTAATTGGAAGAACTGCAGTCATAGATTGTCTAGAAGTCAAATGTTTGGTGATTAGCAGGGACATTGAGATTGCTGAAATATGCAGAAATAATTAAAGCTTTATTACCTGTCTCTGATTAGCTAATATTTTCAGACAGTTTTTATTATAAAATATAAATTTTCCACCTGAAACTTGTCATGGAAGCTCTTCCACTTGTGATATAATAATGCCCAAGGATAACTTTTAAAAATGATGCTAATATTTTTGTCAGGCCATTTAATATCCTTTTAATAGGAGAGTTATTTGATAATTTCACTATTAGGATGTAAATTATTGCAAGAGTCATTATACTTTATCATAATTAGAACACCATTTTGTGTCTCTAATTAAAGTGTACCCATAATCAGATACTGTGAGAATTTATCATAAAACTCCAGTGATCTTGTGTTAGAACATAACATAAGAGCTGCCATGCTCTGTTATACCAAAGGTACATCTAATTGTGAAATTGCTGTAAACATATTGTTTGGTTTTTAGACACAGACTTTATCTTTATGACTTTGGCTTTAAATGAGGAACACCCTTTGAAAGTTGGGTATGGAGAGG
>NW_005841848.1:5118754-5126133 GCF_000455745.1 Alligator sinensis | reverse complement strand
TGCTTATTTAGAACTGACCCTTCCTCAATAGAATGTTTGTTTTGCAGTAAATGTAAACCCAAAAGAAAACACCTTCTTTGTTTTTGATGCAGATTAAATATTGTTTTAATACAGATCCTTGATAGTGACCTTAGTAATATTAAGGTAAAATAATATTCCAAATGAATGGGCTTCATGAAAATGACAAGTATCGATATAAGAATGTGGGGCGGTCTCTATTAAAGTTTTGAATTATAGTATGAGAGCCTGAGTTTCGAGTATCAGTTGCTTTTCAAAATGTGTTGGATGTGAAAGTGAATTCTGGATTACTTTATCAGCCACATGGAAAGGATCCATAGTGTAATTAAGGGTAAGAGAAAACAGTGGGGTTTATCTGTGTCTGATTGTCCTGGGTTTTGAGTGGCATCCAAACAGACACAGAACAATTGTTTACTCACATAGTTTGAATGACAGGTAATTGGAATTAGCAGAGATTGTTGCTGGAAAAGTGTTATCTTGGATACTTCACAGGTACTTAAAGTAAAACAGTGGTCTTGTACCTCTTTAGGATCCCAGGATCAAAGGCTTTGTAGCCTGAGTTACTCAAAAGGACTTCCTAATATCTAACCTCAACTTCCCTTCCTACAACTTGAGACCAATGCTCCCTGTTCTGTCATCTGCCACCACTCAGAACAGTTTAACTCCATCCTCTTTCCAGCTCCCCTTCAGATAGTTGAAGGCTCCTATTATATCTCCTCTCAGTCTCCTCTTCTCTAGACTAAATATGCCCAGTTCCCTAAGCCTCTCCTCATAAGTCATGTCCTCCAGCCCCCTCACCACTTTTGTTGCCCTCCACCAGACCCGCTCCAATTTGTCCACATCCTTTCTGTAGTGGGGGGTCCAAAACTGAACACAGTACTCCAGATGTGGCCTCACCAGTGCTGAATAGAGGGGAAGAATCACTTCCCTTGAACTAGTGGCAACACACCTACCGATGCAGTCCAGTATGCCGCTCGCCTTCTTTGCAACAAGGGCACACTGCTGACTTATATTTAGCTTATTGTCCACTATAACCCCCAGCTCCTTTTCTGCAGAGCTGCTGCCGAGCCAGTCAGCCCCCAGCCTGTACTGGTACATGTGATTGTTCCATCCTAAGTGCCAGGACTGTGCACTTGTCCTTGTTGAAACTCATGAGATTTCTTTTGGTCCAATCCTCCAATTTGTCTAGGTCACTCTGAATCATAGCCCTGCCCTCCAGTGTATCTACTACTCCCCCCCAGTTTGGAGTTAACTGCAAACTTGCTGAGGGTGCACTCTGTGTCTTCTTCCAGGTCGTCGATGAAGACATTCAGCAAAACTGGTCACAGGACCAACCCTGGGAGCACTCCATTTGATACCAGCTGCTGACTAGACATAGAGCCATTGATTACTACCCTCTGAGCCCAATATTCCAGCCAGTTTTCTATCCACCTTACAGTCCATTCATCCAGCCCATACTTTCTTAGCTTGCCTGTGAGAATGTTGTGGGAGACCGTATCAAAAACCTTGCTAAAATCAAGTTATATCACATCCACTGGTCCCCTCACATCCACAGAGCCAGTCACCTCATCATAGAAAGCAATCAGGTCAGTCAGCATGACTTGCCCTTGGTGAATCCATGCTGACTGTTACTAATCACCTTCTTTGCCTCCAGGTGCTTAGAAATGGATTCCTAGAGGACCTGCTCCATGATTTTTCCAGGGACTGAGGTGAGGCTGACTGGTCTGTAGTTCCCTGGAGAATCCACTGTCTATTAAGCCCTCATGTTTAGGGCATTTAAATATACAGCATGTGTATGCAGTATATAATTCTAAAGCGATGGAAGGTGCTATGCAAAAAAATATTTTTGAGGCTGTTTAACTAATACTCTGTATGATCCCAACCAGTCACAAATGATAAATGCGCACTTAAAAAGTAGGGCTGTGTGAAGCAGCACCATTCCATTTTAACTTCCGTTTTGATGGGACAGTGTTTCATTTTGAGTTTAGTTTCATTTCAAAACTGCTGTTTCGTTTCATTTTGTTGAAACTGTTTCGCTGTTTCAACGCTGTTTCGCTGTTTCGCCCATAGGCTATAATGGGGAAGCACAAAGCTGACTATAACTTTGACATTTCAGATGACAATTGCAGGGATGGTAGCCCCTTCCGAGTCCATGAAGCCTGCCAGGTTTCAAGGAGATAGGTGCAGGGGGTTCTGGGAAACGGCACCTCAGGCTGCTGACAGCCTCAGGCTGCTGACAGGCACAACTCATGACATGGGTGACACCTCAGCCTGTCCCTCACTCCCTGACACCTCCATTTCTATTTTTACTGACTGGCTTTCTTGTCTGTATTGTCTGCCAGTCTCTGGCTTTTTTACTATTCCTTCCATCCAGGAACAGCACACACACAACCACACCAACTGCAGGTGCTTCCTCAGCCTGACAAAGGGTTTTTCAATCCAAAAGCTGGCATCCCAGGCAGCTGTGCTGAGCTGAGCTGACCTGGGGCCTCATATCTCCACTGCAACTGGCAAGCCTCAGGCCTGTCAAAAATGTGACAGATCTGGGCTTTCTCCAGCTAGGACTGTGCATGTGTGTGGTAGCTGGAGGTTATGGAGCCTCCTACCTGCCTTTCAGCAGGGGGATCCTCGGTCCTGGCATTTACAGGGCTGCTGCACCTCCAGCAGTCCCACCAGGCCTCCCTACCCTGGCAGAGTGCAGTTTTAGTGGTCATGCCCAGCACCTGGGGCCCCATAGTTCCAGCCCATACCTCCAAGTTCATCCTGGCACAGAAGTTCAGCAAGGACATGTTCTTCCCCTGGTGGCTGGTGATGCAGTGAGTGCACTCTCCAGCTCTGAGAGCAGGGCAGTAACTGCTGTAAAAAAATAAAATGGAAATAGGTGCAGATGGAGTGAGGAAGGTGGCATGCAGTTTGTCTTTCAGCAGGGACATGTTCTTCCCCTGCTGGCTAGTGATGCAGTGAGTGCCCCTCCAGGTCTGAGAGTGGGACATTAAATGGCTTTTAAAAAATGAAAAAAGGAAATAGGTGTGGCAGGAGTGAGGAGGGTGGTATTCACTCCATCTGCACCTGGAGCTTGGGGAACCCCAGGAGTGGGAGGTTCACTTTCAAGAACACCAGCTTCTTCACCAAACCAGGATCCAAGCAGGTGTGGTGGGGTGCCACTACATCCCCAGCAATGCTGAACACCCCCTCACTCAGAACACTGTTTGGTGGACAAGACAGGTGTTCACTGGCAACCACAGCCAGATCCAGCCACATCTGGCTATGGCTTGCCCAGTAGGCCAAAAAATCCATGTCCTCAGCAGCAGCTCCACATCCTCGGTGAGATAGGCAGCCACCAAGGCCTGAGCACTACTTGTCTGATGGTAGGGTCTATTGCCTCTGGACCTCACTATGGAAGCCATGCCCTTGGCCCACATTGGTAACACCTGTGGTGGAGGAGGAGACTGGGTGGTGGATGTTGTGCTGGCATGGGAAAATAGATCCCCCTATTCCATGTCCCCCCACCCTCCACTGTTCTGCCTCCCCGACTCTTCACCAGCACTTCTGTCCACTGATCCAGGGTTTGGCTGCTGCATATGCTGCCCTGCACTCTTGGGTCACACATGGTGGCCAGCACGTGGACTATACTGGACCGCAAGGGGTCAAACCATTTCCTGATGCCTTCCTTCAGCTGCCTCACCAGTGCCTGCACATCTGGTGACAGCAGATTGCCCCAGCCATGAACATTGATCCTCTGGAAGTTCTCTATTTGGCTCTGAAGTTTCCTCACTATGGGGATCACCTGGCTAAGGAGGGCATGTCAGAGCAGAGGGTCTCAGTGGTCTGAGAAAGGGCTTGAGGACCACCAAAATCTAGGAGATGGTATCCCGCTCAGCTCTGTTCAGGGGGCCACTAATCCCAATCTTCCCAAGCAAGGCCATCTCTTGGATCACCTTCTGTTGCTCCACCAGCCTTTCCAGCACCAGGCATGTGGAGTTCAATTGAGTCGCCACATCCTTCATGATTTTGTGCTGTAGGATGCTCAGCTCTGCCTGTTTCTCCCACAGCAACTTGCCTGCCTTGATGCTCTGGGGGAAGTAGCCTGCCACCTTATTGCATTTGGAAATAATTTTTCTGGTGGTGCTGGTGCTGTCACTGGCAGCCCTGTCTCCCTCCAAGGCATCCCTGACAATGAGGTGCAACTTGTGTGCCACACAGCATATGCCAACAAAGTTGGCATCACGGACCACCTTGATCATATTGGCCTCATTGTCGGTGACCATGAACCCCTGGGTGAGCTCGCCCTACCCAGCAAGCCACCCCTGCACCAAGTGGTTCGTGGCCCCCATGATCTGTGTTGCTGTGTGGGACTCATCCATCACCTTGGCTTGAAGGAGAGCCAACCGATGGCCTGACTGGTTGTACCAGTGCATTGTGAGGGAGAGGTAAGTGTGATCTCTACCCTGGCTGCTCCACCTGAGGGAGAGGTAGGTATGATCCCCCGCCCCCAGCTTTTACATGGCCCAGCCCCCAAGGGAGCCACGCGACTGGGCTGTCGGCACACGAGCCAGGTTGGGGAGGGGAGTATTCTTTGTTCCTTCCCTCAGTGGGGGGAGGGACCCCCCTTAGCCACCCAAGAGCAGCAAGGCACCAGCCAGCCCTTCTGCACATGCGCACAGTTTAAAAAGGGCCCAGCAATGTCAGAAGCCTCAGTCTGGTTCTGGCTCTGGTGTGAGACACGTGGGTGTAAGCCCGTGGCACCCCTGTGAGCCCAGGGACCCCCAGAAGAGCCCCCAGGACCTCCAATGAGCCTGGCCTGCCTGCAGGTAAGCAGGGACCCATGGAGGGAGGGACTTAGCCAACTTAGCCAGCTGCGAGCTGGCTGAGTCAGAGGCAGGGAGGGTCACGATCCCCCCGGCTCCTACTTGGCCCAGCCTCCCAGGGAGCTGTGTGACCAGAGCCTCGCAAACAGGCTGCACAAAAGGTGTGCTCCTGGGCCCGGTGCATGAGTTAATATAGGAGAGTGCATGGGAGGGCCCATGGCCCTACCTGTGAGTCCCCTAAGGTAGACTGTCCCACCTGCAGCCAGCCTACTATCGGCATGCTGTGAATGGGCATACACTGCACCCTGAGGATCCCCTCAGGCTCTGTGACCCACCCCCAGCACCTCAGAGACCTCCACCCAGACGAAGCCCATGGTTCCAGGCTACACAGAGATGGAGCCTCTGGCTCTTGGCTGCGGGGGCTGCCTGACACTTTTTCAGGCTCTGGGACCCAGGAGCATGTCCATCTCCCCTTGTGAGGTCTGCTCCCTACTGGGGTCTCTGGTGCACCAGCTGGACGAGCTCCAGGCTTCAGTCCAGAGACTGCATGCCATCAAGGACTGTGAGTAGGAGATTGACTCCTACTGCCAGGCTCTTCTTCTCTGGGAGATGAAGGGTAGGCCATGGTCTCCCTCCAGGACAAGGGAGGACTCGAGGACCTTCCTTACTGTCCAGCCCAGGGGTTGGACCAAAGTGGTCAAGGGCCCCAAGGCCCACTGCACCAAGGCCCCTGCCCTGCTGGAGCTTTGCAACAGATACAAACCTCTTGCAGTCCCAGCAGACCCTGCTAAGTTGCCAGGTCCCACAGGCAACACAGGCACTACTGTAGCTACTGCCCCTGCTCTCACTGAGACAAAGTGCAAAGTGTTTTTCATGGGAAACTCCATCCTGAGAGGGACTGAGGGGATAATCTGCTGCCCTGACCCCTTAGCCTGGGAAGTTTGCTGCTTCCCAGGAGCCCGCATCCGAGACATTGTGGAGAAGATCCCTAAGTCCTCCAGCCCACTTACCACTACCCTATGCTGCTTATCCAAGTGGGCACCAATGACATGGCTCAGAGCCAGCCAGGTCATGAAGTGCTACAGGGATTTGGGAGCAGGGTTAAAGGGCCTGGAGGTGCAGGTGGTCTTTTCTTCAATCCTTCCAGTCTCAGGGTATGGGCTGAGGAGGGAGAGGAGGATCCAGGTAGTTAACCAAAGACTGCGACACTGGTGTCATTGGGAAGACTTTGACTTCTATGACCACATTCCACTCTTTTGTAAGAGAGGTAGCGATCTTCTGGGAAGGGACAGCCTCCACCTCTCTCTCTACCGGGGAGGAGCCTCTTCTCAGCCAGGCTGGCTGACCTGCTCCACCGGGCTTTAAACTAAGCCCACTGTGGGATGGGGGGACTACTGCCACTGCTGGCCCACTGAGCAACCCTTGCAAAGCCAGCAGGCCAAGGCACTTAAGGGAACCCACCCCTGCCCCAGCCCTGGAGTGGGCTCTGGGCAAGGCAAGGGCCCCCAAAGGGACACTTGCCTGCCTGTACACAAATGCCAGAACCTTGGGGAATAAACATGAGGAACTTGTCCTCCTGCTTAACACAAATAACTATGATGTCATAGGGATAATGGAGACCTGGTGGGATTCCACCCATGACTGGACCACAGGTATAAAAGGCTATACCCTGTGCAGGAGGGATCGAGTGGAGAAAAGGGGTGGGGATGTAGCTCTTTATGTCCAGAAAAGCTACGCGTCCCTGCAAGCTGACATTGGTACCCAGGGTGGATGACTAGAGACCCTCTGAGTTAAAATCTGTGGGGAACATGGTGCAGGGGACACAATGGTGGGAGTCTACTATAGACCTCCCATCCAGAATCAAGAGCTTGACCAGGAGTTCGCCAGGGAATTGGCTGAGGCTGCATGCTCCCAGTATATGGTTGTCATGGGAGACTTCAACTACCTGGACATCTCATGAGAAGAGCGCTCAGCCAAATCCAAGCGGTCACAAAGCTTTCTCTCATGCATGGATGAGCTATATTTGATGCAAGAAGTCGATGGGCTGACGAAAGGTAAAGCACTGCCCAACCTGGTTCTGGCAATGGGGGATGACCTAATCAGTGACCTAATGATAAAAGGGAAGCTGGGTGACAGTGATCACGAGTTGATCACCTTCACCATTTGCCATAAGTCAGTCAGCAATACAAAAGTACTTGACTTCAGGAAAGGTGACTTTGACAAGCTCAGGAGGCTCATCAGAGAGGCTCCTCAAAGGTGCAATCCTGGAAGCATGAACAAAGTATATCCCGTCTTGGAGGAAAGGCAGCAAAAGAGCACAGCAGCCCCCCTGGCTCTCCAGGGAACTAGTAGACCTCCTGCATCTAAAAAGACAGACCTACAAAGGATGGAGGACTGGCTCCACCTCCAAGGAGGAATTCTCTGCACTGGTCCAGACCTGCAGGGAGCAAACCAGGAAAGCCAAGGCTGCAATGGAACTCCAACTAGCTACAAGTATCAAGGACAATAAAAAGTCCTTTTTTAGATATGTGGGGAGCCAGAAGAAAAGCAAGG
>NW_005841848.1:5116866-5118736 GCF_000455745.1 Alligator sinensis | reverse complement strand
TGCTGAACCAGATGGGACAACTGATGACCAATGCCCAGGAAAAAGCCAACTTGCTAAATGGGTACTTTGCCTCGGTGTTTCATCAGTCCCATGGGACACCCCTGCCCACTACGGGACAGGGAGCCCTGGGTGAGGGAGATTCCTTACCCTCCATCAATGCTGACCTCGAGAAGAAACACTTTGAGAGGCTGGACACCTTCAAGTCAGCCAGCCCTGACAGTTTACACCCCAGGGTACTCAAGGATTTGGCTAGCATCATAGCCGAGCCCCTGGCACAGATCTTTGAGAACTCCTGGTGCTCTGGTGAAGTGCCCAATGATTGGAAGAATGCCAATGTGGTGCCTATCTTCAAGAAAGGGAGAAAAGTGGATCTTACAAACTATAGGTCCATTATCCTGACCTGTATGTGACAGTTTACACCCCAGGGTACTCAAGGATTTGGCTAGCATCATAGCCGAGCCCCTGGCACAGATCTTTGAGAACTCCTGGTGCTCTGGTGAAGTGCCCAATGATTGGAAGAATGCCAATGTGGTGCCTATCTTCAAGAAAGGGAGAAAAGTGGATCTTACAAACTATAGGTCCATTATCCTGACCTGTATGCTGGAGAAGGTCTTAGAAAAGATTATCAAAGAGGCCATTCTAAATGGACTGGCTGATGGCAACATCCTGAGGGATAGCCAGCACGGGCTTGCTGCGGGTAGGTCTTGCTTGACCAATCTCATTTTCTTCTATGACCAGGTGACCTATCACGTGGAGAAAGGAGAAGAGATTGATGTTGTATATCTTGACTTTAAAAAAGCCTTTGATCTGCTTTCCCATTATCACCTCTTAGCAAAACTGGCTAACTGTGGCCTCGGCCACACCACGATTTGCTGGCTGGTCAATTGGCTCCATGGTAGGACTCAGGGGGTGGTGGTTGATGGAAGTCAATCATCAAGGTGTCCTGTGACCTGTGGGTCCCCCAGGGCTCTGTACTTGGCCTTATACTATTTAATATCTTCATTAATAATGTGGACATTGGTGTCAGAAGCGGACTGGCCAAATTTGCTGATGACACCAAACTCTGGGGTAAAGCGTCCACACCTGAAGACAGGAGGGTGATCCAGTCTGACATTGACAGGCTCAGGAAATGGACGGATAAGAACCTGATGGTGTTTAATACCAAAAAATACAAGGTTCTCCACCTTGGGAGGAAAAACCCGCAGCATTCTTATAGGCTCAGCAGTGCTATGCTGGCTAGCACTATGGATGAAAGAGACTTAGGGGTCATGATTGACCACAAGGTGAATATGAGCCTGCAATGTGATACTGCTACTAGTTCAGCAAGCAAAATGATCAGCAAGCAAAAATGACAGTGATCACCAAATAATAGAATTCACAAGACGTCGAGTGGGTAAGGTAACTAGTAGGGTGAAAGTGCTAGACTTTAGGAAAGCTGATTTCAATGAACTCAGGTGTTTAGTCAAGGATGCACTGCAGACTAAGAGTTTTAAAGAGTTGGGAGCCCAGGAAGGGTGGCTGTGCCTTAAGGAAATGATCCTTTGGGCACAGGGGGAAACAATCCCGATGCGGAGAAAAAGGGGGAAAGGGGCCAAGAGGCTTTCTTGGCTGACCAGAGATATCCAGAGCAGTCTACGAGCTAAAAGGGGGGCATATAAAAAGTGGAAACGGGAAGAGATTACTAAAGAGGAGTATACCTCCTCTGCTCGCGCTTGTAGGGAGGCAGTTAGACAGGCCAAAGCTACCATGGAGCTGAGGATGGCATCCCAAGTTAAGGATAACAAAAAATTGTTCTTTAGATATATAGGGAGTAAAAGGAAGGCCCAGGGTGGAATAGGACCTCTACTAAATGGGCATAAGCAATTGGTGA
>NW_005841848.1:5113730-5115455 GCF_000455745.1 Alligator sinensis | reverse complement strand
ATAGGCATCTAGCTGGGGTCATCTGAACCCAGCACTCTTTCCTGCCTATGCAGGGGGTCAGACTCGATGATCTATTGAGGTCCCTTCCGATCCTAACACCTATGAATCTATGAATGCACAGATGTTTCTCAAGTAAATCCCAGGACGTCATCCACCCATTGTTCTCGGCCTAGGTGAGGCTGCAGCTGGAGTACTGAGTCCAGTTTTGGGCTCCACAATTCAAAAAAGATGTGGAGAAGCTTGAGAGGGTGCAGAGGAGATCTGTGCACATGATCAGAGGTCAGGAAATCAGACCTTATGAAGAAAGGCTGAGAGCCTTGGGACTCTTCAGCCTGGAAAAGTGCAGGCTCAGGGGTGATCTGGTGGCACCTATAAGTTCATTAGGGGTGCTTAGCAGGATCTGGGGGAACAACTGGTCACCAGAGTGCCCCATGGAATGACAAGGTCGAATGGTCACAAACTCCTCCATGACTGTTTCAGGCTGGATGTAAGGAAGAACTTCTTTACTGTCCGAGCCGCCAAAGTTTGGAATAGATTGCTGCCAGAGGTGGTTCAAGCACCTACTCTGAATGCCTTCAAAAGACATCTGGATGTTTATCTTGCTGGGATCCTATGATCCCTGCTGACTTCCTGCCTCTGGGGCAGGGGGATGGACTCAATGATCTTCCAAGGTTCCTTCCAGCCCTAATGTCTATGAAATCTATGATATATCCAATGTGAAGTGTAAGGCCACCTGTGGACCTGCCTTGTGCAGCTCCTCCCTCAAGTATTCCCTGCATGCCTCATACACCTCCCTGCTGAAGGTGGTGCATGAGGGCACTTGGTTAAATAGGGCCATGAATGTCATGAGCTGCCTGAACCCTGGCCACTCAACTAAGGATAAGGGCTGGCCATCGACAGCAAGCATCTCCCCAGTGCTCTGGGTGATCTTGTTCACTCTTGCAACTTGCCCCCCTTTGTCTGCCCCTTCCCCGCACTGTTCCAGGGTGGCCTGCCTCTGCTTTGGGGGGATGGGGGCTTTGGAGTGAGAGGGGGACTTCCCCTTGGGCATCCTCCCAATGGTGCCAGACTGAGCGAGGGCAAGGGAGTGGTGCCTGTGGAGATGCATCAGCATCCCTGTAGTGCTCATGTGTTTTGTTCCCTTGCCCTGGCTGATTTTGGCTCAGCAGTGCAGGCAGATAGCATATGTGGGGTCATCTGGCAGCTCAAAATGATCCCAGACCACACTACCCACTTGCTTCTGGGGTGTGGGTGCATGTGTGAATGCTGCTGCAAATCCCCAATCCTCAGCAGGCAGAGACACAGCAAGAGGAGGAGTGGACTCAGCTGAGTTGCTTGCTTCTATGTCAACCTCCTCTGGAGTGCCCTCTGGAGAAGGAGACCTGGCTCTAGAGGAAACCTGAGCAGTGTGGAGTGCAAACTCAGATGATTCCTCCCTCCTTCCCCAGAATTTCCCTTTCTAGGGTGTTCAGATCCAGATTCAAATCCAGATCTTCCTCTGGCACTGGAATGCTTAGGATGGGAAGTGAAATGGGGGTGGAAGAGGCTGTCATGCTAGTGCTGGTGCTGCTGCTTGTTGTTGTCATGGAGGTGGGTGTGGGTTATGAATGGTACTCATGGAGGGGATGCAGTCTCAGGCAGAGGCAATGACATTGGCACAGGCAGTGGCACTGGCACTCCCCTCTCCTTACTGCTTATGGAAGCCTTATCCCTTCTAGGCTGCAT
>NW_005841848.1:5087380-5113699 GCF_000455745.1 Alligator sinensis | reverse complement strand
TGTTTGCGGGGGGGGGGGCGGTCCTTACAGCTCTCCCTCTACCCCCTCTTCTGCCCCTCCCTGGAGGCCGGCCACCTGCCTTTGCACCATGCTTCATGGTGTGTTTCATGCCTTGCTTTTCTACAAAGATACATTTATTCACGTTCCTATATAAATTCAATAATGTGTGTGTGGTGCAAAGTAGAAATGTATAAAAACAAACATGAATGAAGGATATGTCTTTCCCCTATATAAATTCAATAATCTGAGTGGCACAAAGTGGAAACGTATAAAAACAAATATGAATGAATGTATAATACGTCTTTCCCCCGATATACATTCAATAATGTGTGTATGGTGCAAAGTATAAATATATATAAAAATATATATAAATATTTTTCTTCCTATATAAATTCTATAATATATGTATGCTGCAAAGTATAAATGTAAAGAAATAAAATATAAATGTATTTGCCTTCCTATATAAATTAAATTCTATAATAATCCTATCCAATATAATTATAAAATTGAAAAGAATAAATCAATGAATATAATAATAAAATAAAAGCATGTGGTAGAAAGAAAAAGCCGAAATGGTATTCTGAAATCCCTCTTGCTAGCCTAGTCTAGGCTAGTAAGTAGGAAATCCTTCAGAAGGTCAATGCTAGTAGCCTTCATTGTCTGACTCTGCTGAGCTGCTGGAACGCACAGCTCAGTAACTGACACCAAGGCAGAAAGCAGTTCAAACAATGCTGCCTTTTATGCTGTTTTTCCATCCCTCCCCCAGAGCATTGGGATTGGAAGGGACCCAGGGAAGGATGACAATCAGTGGCCAGATACACAGTCAATGTGAGAGCAGTCTTTGCCCCCTCTTCCCCCTCCCTGCAGGCAAGTCCAGCTTCAGCTTCAGCTTCAAAACTCAAAACCTTTCAAAACTTTTGAAACTTTTTGACTGCCCTTGTTTTGTTTTGAGGCTTTTTCAAACCCCTCCGTTTCATTTCAATTTCACTGTTTCGAGCTCGAAACGAGTCGAAACAGCATCAAAATGAAACAGCTGGCGAATCTTTGCACAGCTCTATTAAAAAAGTGACTTCAGGTTAAATATCCTGATACTATTTTGTTGTAAAATTACCCAGTGTAACCAGTCATATGACAGAATTCCAAAGATTACATGTTCAGAGTGTTTTCAAAGCTAAAGTGAGGTGAGACTGAATTTTAAGCTAAACATAGTAGGAAGTTCCAGAGAAAGCCACAGAAGTACAGTCCAAAGAATTAAGAATAGAGACAATGAGTTAAATTCGACAGTGAAAGCAACTAAACCTTCTTAAAGGAAACTGTTACACAATTATTCATACTGTTTGTATATGTAGTCTTTCAAACCAATTCAGGATTTCTTTACAATGATGTGTTTTGTTACGATATTTTGGTATTTAAAAAAAAACCTAGACTGCTGAATTTTCTACGAAGTGAAGTCTACATAGTGAACAGTCTGGGAGAGCTGCCAACAACAAATTGCAGTAATCCAACCTTGTTGTTAAAAAGTCATGAATCAAGAGCTCAGCGTCTTGCTGAGACAGCAATCGTCTTAACCTTGTTATACTCCTGAGATGGTAATATGAAGTCTTATCAGTATGGCTGGTATGGCTCTCTAAGGAAAGCTGGGGGTCAAAAATGACTGGAATTTATCATGAAGAACATTGGTTTGTAGGATGTCCAGCAGTATAACTGCAAACATCTATTAAGTTCTCACTAAAATAAGAGAGATATAGATGGTTGCCTGTGGATGTTCAGGAGGATGTGGTTGGCAGCAAATATATATAAAATTGGTCAAATGAAATGAAAATCTGATATCTAAATTTTCATTTACCATCATCACATTTCTAGATTGCCCTTTACACCTTTCCTGACCATGCTTTGATATACTAGTAAGTTTTAGGTTCTGTGGGATTAAAAGTTTCCAGAATTGCTATATTTTGTTAGTGACAAACTGTCACACGTTTCAATGTTTCTCTTAAAGAAGAGTCAATGATGCAGTCAAATCAGACTGGCCCAGTATATTTTCAATTATATACTAGGATCCAAATGAAGATTGATAGGTACCTAATAGACATATTTATGTTCATGAGCATGCTTTCAAGAAATGACAGCTGTGTAGAAAAACAATGCTTATCAATGTTTTTGATAGAATCCAGAAGGCCTATGTAATAAAACAGGGGTGTCAAATGTATGGCCTGTGAGCTGGATCTGGCCCTCAGAACTACTTCACCTGGCCTATGGGGATAGATGCCACTTCTACTGTGGTGAGTGGACTGGGTGTGCTGTCCCCAACCATCACAGTCACTGCTGCCTACACATCATACGCGTGCACATATTTATGTTAATACACACGCACACACACACACACACACACATCCGTGTGTGTGTGTGTATATATATATATATATATAAAAACACACACAAGTGTGTAATTTATGTATAGCACATGTAATAACACTTATAACATGTATAACACATGTGTAATGTTTAACATATGTATAACATGTATAACACATGTGTAACATGTTGTAACATGTGTAACGTGTATAACACGTGTAATGTGTAACACATGTATAACAAGTGTAATAACACTTAATAACATGTATAACATGTGTAATTTATGTATAACACACAAATACACACACCAAATATATATATGGATATATGGATATTAATGCACCATACATATATAGGGGGCGGTGTATTTGTGTGTGTATATATCTATATAGATAGATATATACACTAGCGAAATGCCCATCAAGAATGATGTTGGGGGGCAGGTGGGGACAGAGCACTGCCACCCATCACCCTGCACTGCCCCTGCCTCCCAGGAGCAGGGTGGAGGAAGCTTGCCCCTCTATCCCCCTCCTTCAGCACCCCGCATTGCCACTGCCTCCAGTGTTGCTGGTCTTGCCCCCCTGCTCCGTCCCCGCTGTCATGGCAGTGCTCAGCACTCAGATTGGTTGTTTCACTAATCAATCAGAGTGCTCCAAGTGTGTCACAGACAGACAGACAGACAGACTAAGCCCTTTATTGTACAGGTAGTCCTCAGACTTACAACACAATTGGTTCCTGAAAACCGCGTCTTAAGTCAAAACGTTGCAACTCGGAACCAATTTTCTTATAAGAAACAATGTTGTAAATGGGGGATTGGTTCCTGAACCAGGGCCTGATACCCTGTTTTCACCAAAAATACCCCACAATTTTGTACTCGATCAATTATAGATGAGTAATATAGCTACATTAATGTATTTATATCGTAAATAGCAATCATATTGATTTGGATGGCCTTCTTTGAGGTGACTTTGCTGGACTTTTTGAAGGGTTCTTGGCTGGAGTCTTCTCAGGAGTCTTGGTTGCAAGTTTTTCTGGAGTCTTGTCTGCCTTCTTAAAGAAAGATTCCAAGAAAGTTTGCACAGATGTTCTCCAGAGAGATGTGTGACATAGCAAACTTGTTCGCTGGCATGGTGTTGCATCAGATCAAGCATTGTAAGTTGAAACTGACATCATAAAGTTGAAATAGGGTGTCAATTTACAAACGTAGTAAGTGCAAAATGTTGTAACTCAAAACGCTGTAAGTCGAGGACTCCCTGTATAAGAATATTACAGTCCTGGAACTGAAATAGTTAGTGTCAATCAGTGCTCTTATTCCACATAAGACAGTGACAAGCAATCTCCAGGAATTACAATTCATAGCAACAGATTCAATATAAGACAATTGGCTTCCCAGCTAATGATATTCATTATTTATGGTGGCAGTGCCTTATGTAGGCAGTCCCTTCTTTCGGGTACCTCAGGTACAGTTCCTAGGACTTTAGAATTGAGCCTTGACTTTAATCACAAACCAAGGCAGCTCCCACAGCTCCCCCTCCAAAGAACCTTGTTGGAAAGCAAATGACACACAGCATGTCTTCCATGGATTGAGTATTTGTCCATATACTATGGAAAAGAATTCTAACAAAGCCACCTGATGAAAGCTGCATTAAAAACAGTGGTTGATCTGCTAGGCTGAGGTTGATTTTAGGTTACCTATCAGCAGGTCAGTGTCTGTTGCTGGATACATTAGACACTGGTATTTTAGTATAATCAGTGTTTCCACTATATACATGAGATCTGCTATTTTTAAAGTGAGATCATAGAATCATAGAAAATTAGGATTGGAAAGGACCTTAGGACGTCATCTAATCCAACCACCTGCTCAAAGCTGGACCATCCCCAACTAGGTCATCCCAGCCAAAGTTTTGTCTACTTGGGTTTTAAATACTACCAAGGGTGGAGATTCTCCAAATCCTCTGAGCAACCTATTCCAATGCTTTACTACCCTCCTAATGAGAGTGTTTCCTACTATCTAACTTAAACTTCCCTTGCTGTAACTTGAGACCATTGTTCCTTGTTTTGTCATCTGCCACCATTGAGAACAGTCTAGCCCCATCCTCTTTGGAACCACTAGGCCTGTACAAAGCAACAAGTATTCAATTTGGATTTGGATTCAGCTGATTCAGAGGCACAGTGATTTAATTCGGTGATTCGAATCACTGTCCCAGTTCCATTCAGCCGATTTGGATTTGGAGATTCAGCCATAGAATATAATGGAGAATCACTAAAATACCTATAACGTTGTCATTTTTTTGAAGATTCAAATGTAAAACAGCAGGGATGGCAGTCCCTTCTGAGGGCATGAAGCCTGCCACGTTTCAAGGAGATAGGTGCAGAGGTTTCTGTGAAAGTGCACTTCAAACTGTTGAAAGTAAAACTCGTATCATTTATGTGTGTTAAGGCAGAGCAGGATGAATGCAGCAGGGATAGTAGCCACTTGTGTGGGCATGAGGCCTGCCAGGTTTCAGGCAGAGTGGTGCAGGGGTTTCTGTGGAAGTACACCTCAAGTCTCTGAAATCAAATAAAAAAAGCAAATTGGTGCAGAGTGAGGAGGGTGGCATTCACTCCTTCTGCATGTGGAGCTTGGTCCAGCAGTGGGAGGTTCACCTTCAGGAGCAACTGCTGTTCTACCAAACCAGGATCCAAGCAGGTGCGGTGAGGTGTTACAACATCACCAGCAATACTGAACAGCCTCTCACTTGGAACACTGGTTGGTGGAGAGGACAGGTGTTCCTGGGCAACACCTGGCTGTGGGTTGCCCAATAGGCCAAGGGGTTGCAGTGCAGCAGCTCCATGTCCTTGGCATGATAGGTGGCCACTGAGGCCTCTGTGTTACCTGCTGTGGTCTGGTGCCTCTGGCCCCCAACATTGAAGCCATGCCCTTGGCCCACATTGGCAGCGGCTGTGGTGGAGGAAATTGGCTCATGGTTGGAGTGAAGGCAAGAGAAAGTGGATCCCCCTCTTCCACATCTCCACCTCTTCCCTTTTGCCTCCCTGACTCTGTTCACCAGCACCTGCACCCAGTGATCAAGGGTTTTGCTGCTGCAGACGCTCCCCTTCACCCTGGGGTCACACATGCTCACCAGCATGTAGACCATACTGGACTGCAATAGATCCAGGTGATTTTGATGCCCTCCTTCAGCTGCTTCACCAGTGTCTGCGCCTCTGGTGAAAGCGGCTTGCCCCAGCCAGGAACATCAATTCCCTAGAACTTCTCCATTTCATTCTCAAACTCCTTCACTATGGGGATCACCTGACTAAGGAGGGCATTGCCAATGCTGAGGGTCTCAGTGGCCTTGAGGAACGGTTTGAGGACCACCAAGATCTGGGAGATGGTATGCCACTCTGTTTTGTTAAGGGAGCTGCTGATCCTAATCTCCCTGACCAAGGACATCTCATGGATGGCCTTCTGTTGCTCCACCAGCCTTTCCAGCATCAGGGATGCAGAGTTCCACTGAGTCTCCACATCCTGCATGATTTTGTGTTGCAGGATGCTCACTTCTGCCTGTTTGTCCCGCAGCATCTTGGCCACCTTGATGGAAGTAGCCTGCCACCTTCTTGCATTTCAAAATAAGCTGGCTGGTAGTGATGGCACCGTCACTGGGAGTCCTGTCCCCCTCCAAGGCATCCCTGACTATGAGGTGGAACTTGTGCGCCACACAGTGGATGCCAACAAAGTTGGCATCATGCACTGCCTTGACCATATTGGCCCTGTTTTTGGTGACCATAAACCCATGAGTGAGCTTGCTTGTGGTTTTCATTTCCTTGATATTAAATTTTATCAAGTGTGTAGCAGGGCACTAAGGTGCCTGCTACTGAGAGAGCCAGGATAATCCCTCAGGTGCTGGTTGCTGAGGCAACTAGTGGGAAATAATGACCCACACCTGCCTAGTCAGCTGAAGGAAGGGGCAGGGCCTAGCTCCTATATAAATCACAGGCAGGAGGCAGTCCCCTACCAGCAGCCAAGGAGGAGGGAGCTCCCAGCCATGTTACAGAGGAGAAGCCTGATGCAGGAACAATGTCTTACACTGCTGCAAGATGAAGAAACCCCGGTAGGCTTGAGCGTAGTTATAGCCGGGCGGCTTCTGTTTGTGTTATAGCCCAGGGGCTTGTGTTTGTGTTGCTATTTGTTACACCGGTGGTTTGGGTGAAGCTATTAGGGGTTGGAGGAGGCCTCATAGGGGACTCACAGCAGTGTGGGGACCCCAGTGCCAGTGAGGGCACAGCATTTGGGGTGCACAGCCCCCAGCCCCAGAGAGGGGCATTTGAGAAGCCCCAGAGAAGGGGGTGTTGCAGAGAAGCCCCAGTGCCGCCGTGGTGAGCCCCGGAGAAGGGGACAGTATTGTGGTGAGCCCCAGGAAAGGGGGCAGCGCTTGATAAGGCCCCGGAGAGAGGGCGGCATTACTGAGAAGGCCCCGGAGAGAGGGCGGAGAGACCGAGCGCCAGAGAGGGCACAGAGAGAGAGACCAAACAATGTCAGGCACATCTGCGAGGCTTGGGGCATGGTACAGGGATGGTAGGAGCCACGCATAGCCCATAAGGCTAGAGTGTATGGAACACTCACTCCCGTAGAGGAACTGGAGATAATCGGATAACCGTGGAACAGAAGATGAAAGGCAGCCTCCCTATAATATATCTGTATAAGATCAAAGTCGTGGTGGGCGAGAATTGGAGGGTGCCAGTCAGCAATGTGACACGGTAAAGGAGGTGGCAGGGGAGAGCACGGCGACCCTGACTGCCCTCTGGTTACAGCCACCGTGATCTCCCTTGCCATGTGGGATCCATCCATCACCTCAGCATGAAGGAGAGCCCACCGACACCCTGACTGATTACACCAGTGCCCTGTGAGGGAGATATAGGCACGATTCTCCACCCTGGCTGCTCCAGATGTCCAAGGTGAAGTGCAAATATACCTGCAGATCTGCCTTCCACCGCTCCTTCCTCAAGTACTGCCTGCATGCCTCATACAGGGAGGGCACCACCATCCTGCTAAAGGTGGTGCATGTGGGCACTTGGTAGGATGGGGCCACAAGTGCCATGAGCTGCCTGAACCCTGGCCTCTCAACTAAGGAGAAGGGCTGGCCATCCAGAGCAAGCATCTCCCCAGTGCTCTGGGTGACCTCGCTCACCCTTGCAATGCACCCCACTTTGTCTCCGCTTTCCCCCACTGTTCCAGGGTGGCTTGCCTTTGCTTTGGTGGGATGGTAGCTTTGGAGAGGGAGACTTCCCTTTGGGCATACTCCCACTGGTGCCAGGCTGAGGAGGAACAAGGGTAAGGGGGTGCCTCCTGAGATACAGCAGCATTGCCGTGGTGATGAAGTGTTTCACATCCTTTCCCTAACTGATCTGCCTTGGGCAGTGCTGGCAGGTAGCATATCTGGGATCATCTGCCATCTCAAAATGATCCCACACTACACTACCCACCTGCTTCTGGGTTGAGGGTGGGGATCCTGCTTTATCCCCCTCCTCAGCAGGCAGAGACACAACACAGGAGGAGCAGAGACATCTGCCCTTGCAACCTCCTTTGAAGTGCCTTCCAGAGAACACCTGCCTCAAGGGGAACTTTGAGGGGTGTGGAGCACAAACTCAGGTTCTCCCTCCTTTCCCAGAATTTCCTTTGCTATGGCCCTCAGCTCTTCTGGTTCCAGATGCACTTCCTCCTCCGGCACTGGAAGGCTCACACTGAGAACTGAAATTGGGGTGGAGAATGTCATGCTGCTGCTGGTTAATGGTGTTAGTGGTGGTGCAGGTGAAGGCACTGTTATCACCTCCTTGCTCCCACTAGCAGCAGAAGACTCATTGCCTCCAGGAAAGAGGGTGCATCTATGTTTGGGGTGGGGGGAACTTGCAGCTCTCTCTACTCCCTCTCCCCCTCCCATTGTCAGAAGACCTAGCACCTACTTTTCCACCACACTTAATAATGTTTTGTGTGCTGCAAAATGTGTGTGTAATACATATTGTGCTTTCCTGCACAGTGATGACACACTGTCAGGGAAAACACAGATTTATTTTTGTGGGGGAAAAAATCAAGACATACCAACAAGAACAAATAAGATGATTTTGGGGGAAGAATAAGTTGAAAGAAATGGATAGGGATAACAATAGGGACTGTAGGCAAAAGTAACTAGGGAAGGATTGGATATAGCTTACAAGAAGAGAGACTAGCTACCAAGAGACTAGATAGCAAGACAGAGCCTTTCAGATGCTGCAGGTCCAAGAGAGACAACTTAAGAAAGGCACAGATCACTTCAGACACAGCTTGATACATTGTTTCTATGTCCCTCCCTCAAAGTACTGTGATTGGAAGGGAACTCAGAGAAGGATCACAGTCAGTGGCCAGCTACAGATGTCAATATCAGAGTAGTCTTTCCCCCCCCCCCCCAGCCTTTTCCATATATGGAAGATCACCACCTCCCTCTTCTCAGTTTTTGCTTCCTGCAAGCCTCAGAATCTCTGAATCAATTTGGAGGCTTCCAAATGGATTTGGACCTTTTAATAGGTCTCCCAATTCAATTTAGATTCAGAGATTCGGCCCCCAAATCGGGACAAATCTCCAAATTGAATTGGCTACCAAAGCTTCACTCAGCCCTAGGAACCACCCTTCAGATAATTGACGGCTGCTGTTCAATCCCCCACTCAGTCTTCTCTTCTCCAGACTAAATAAACCCAATTCCCTCAGCCTGTATTCATAAGTCTGATGCCCCAGTCTCCTAATCATTTTTGTTGTCCTCTACTGGACTATCTCAAATTTGTCCATATCCATTCTGTAGTGGGGGGCCCAAAACTGGACACAGGATTCCAGAGGTGGCCTCCCCGGTGCTGTATGGAGGGGAAGAATCACTTGCCTTCAGTCTGCTGGCAATGTTCCTACTAATGCAGCCTGGTATGCTGTTAGCCTTCTTGGAAACAAGGGCACACTGCTGGCTCATATTCACCTTATGGACCACTGTAACCCCCAGGTCTTTTTCTCCAGAGCTGCTGCTTAGCCAGTTGATCCCCAGCCTGTACCAGTGAATGGGATTATTCTGTCCTCAATGCAGGACTTTGCACTTTTCCTTATTGAACCTCATAAGATTTCTTTTGGTTCAATCCTCCAATTTACCTAGGTTTCTCTGATTCCTAGCCCTACCAGTGTATGTACTACTCCTCACAGCTCAGTGTCATCTGCAAACTTGCTGAGTGTGCACTACATCCCATCGTCCAAGACACCGATGATAAAAAAAAAATCACAAATTCTCTGATAAAAAAACCCCAAACTTGAAATTAAGTGAAACACCACTATATAGATATCTGGATATAGGTATCAATTGAACACAATGGTTTATGGATATATTTACAATCTTAAAACAATTTGGAAGCCTACCAGTGCCTCATTCACTTTAGTAAAATAAATTCCAAGTACCTATAAATGTTGGTATTTAATTTTGGGGTTTTTTTATTATGTTAAATCAGAGCTCCCCCTGCCCCCTTAGCTCACCAGGATGCACGTCCAGGCCACTCAATCCCCACCCACAGCCTCCCAGTCTTGCTGATGCCTTTCACTCCCCACTAACAGTTTCCTGGGCCCTACTGGTGACCCTCATTCCCCACCCACAGCCCCCTGAGCCCTACTGCTCTGGGGTGGGCAAGGGCCATCTTGCCAGGGCAGCATGGGGCTTGCAGCAACTGCAACAAGCTACCCTAACTGGCTCTGCTCTGCCCTGTCCGCTGGGCAGCAGAGGCCCCAGGGGAGGGCAGCTGTGCGGGGAGCCCAAGCCTGCAGCAGGTAGCCTGCCCCACCCCATGCACAGATCTGGGGGGCACATGCCCCCCTGCCCCTCCAAGAGCATGTGTAGTGGTGAGGAGCCAGCCCCACCCTCCTGACCCTTAGATGAGCTGCCCAAAGCCCCATCCTGCTCCCTGCTGGGGCCCTGTGGCCATGCATTGTGGCCCTGCATCCCAAGCCCCATGTACTACCTGGCTGGGCAGCATCCCCATCCTCATCCCCATCCAACTCCCTCCCACCCTATGGCAGCTTCAATCCTGCCCCCCCCCACCCCAACTTATCTGCAGGAGCTGTTTTCCAGGCTGCTTGGCAGCCATGTGTATGTACATGGACATGATACCCGCCGCCTGCCTAACAGCCCTCCTCCTGCTCCCCCTGCCCCTTGCAGGCTGGAACTCTGTCAGCCTGGAGAGAGCTCTTTACACAAGAGCAAAATCCACTTGTTTCTCTATTAAAAATGAAAGATCTGCATTTTTCTCTAGTAAAAGGGAAAATCCATGGGATCCCTGATGATAATTAACAAAACTAGCCCTGGGATTGACCCCTGAGGCACTCCACTTGATACCAGCTGCCAACTGGACATTGAGCCATTGATTACTACCCTCTGAGCCCGATGATCCAGCCAGTTTTCTATTCACTTTACAATCTATTCATCTAACCTACTGCCTTAGCTTGCTTGTGAAAATGTTGTGGGAGACTGTATAAAAAGCCTTGCAGCAATCACTCAGCTAACAGCATTCCTAGCTGCTCAGGGCACACGCCAAACACACACAGCCTACAAAGCAAACACCCAGCAAGCCAAACACACAAGCAGCCCTGGCTCACTTACCTTCCCAGAGCAGGATCTGGTGCCTGGCTCCTTTTCCCCTTCCACCTCTTGCTCCCAATGAACTGCTTGCAAACTGTCCTGTTTGCTCCCCATGTTTGAGATAGATACATAAACCCTGGCAATTTCAATTCAGTTTCCTTGAGCTGCCACCAGAAGGGTAGCAGCTGTTGTTCCTTTAGGTCTTTTACTGTGAAGGTGCTATCATTCTTCAATGAGAGTAGATTCACTCTCATATTGTTCATAATACTGCTTCCCTCTGTTCTATTTACTGCTCTGCTGATTCACTATATTTAGGTTAAATGTTTTTATTATTTATGAGTTAAGTAGGAAAACCAACAATCTGCTGACATTTTAGCATACACTATTAAGCCATTAGGTCTGGCTCATAAGGAACTATGACAAAAATATATTATAGAACTATAGAAATTGGGTCTTCTCTAGCTTTTACAAGTTATCTAATGCATCCCTTTGTCAAAGAAAGAGGACTCCCTATGGTATATTCTCCTAAACTTTGTCTTAACTTGCCTTTAGTCATCCAACTGCTGGGGTCATCTTCTGCCTCACTTGGGATAAAATGCCACATACTATTATTCTTCACTATTAGGAGATCTTTCCTTAGCTTTTGCCAGTATATTTCTTTTCTTAATTCATTTGATTTCCCGTGAGATAACTACACTCCCACACTTCCCATTATCCTAAGCAATTTATTCCTTTTACACTTTAAAATATATGAGAAAATGGCTGCTAGCCCATTCTGCATATCAGTACATTTAAAGTTAAAATATGTCATTGTAATAGTTTCTTTTCTGAGAACTTCTGCTGTGTGAAAACTCAGGTTGACTAGGTCATTTCAACTGGTTCAGATCTGATACTTCAGGTTCTACAAAACTACCAATTTATGGTAAATTAAAAAATTAGCAAGTAATCTGCAGAACAGGTTGCTTGGCTTGCTTTTTGATAATACTTTGAATATTTTCATAGAAAGTAAATTAAAATCGTAGCTCTTAATATTAAATTGCACAATAAAGGGGTAAGACTGGATAATGAATGGATCAAGAAATAATCCATCATCTAAATAGGAAAATGGATTTCTATTTAATATGCAAATGATGTTTAATACTACTTGGTTCCTTTGGGTAATAGCATGATAGAACCTTGGCACTATTGTCAATGCATTTATTTTTATGTCATAACATTATAAGAATTGTTTTTATATCATGATTCTTCCACTCTTTAAAAGAGAGAGAAAGACAGTAATTTCTCCTCATAAAATAAAATATTAGTGCTCAGAATACAGACTCTCTGAATCAGATTCTGAATAATAGGACATAAAATAAAAACACATCCATATTTATATAACTAAATCTTGTTTTGAATGGGAGGGTCCTATGGGTTTTTTACTATCTTTTAAGTGTGAGGATAAAATGTTAGGGCATTCTCCCCACTGAAGAGGATGGTGGTGTCTCTAAGAAATATGTATTCTTCCCCTACTAGCTTCCATCCATATGAACCTTTTGAAATTGTGGTGGCAGCAGTGCCTATCAGCGACCTTCTCCAAATATATGTGGTAACAGACCTTGCACTTCCTTTGGTCTTGCACAAGGGTATGAACTGTGAGTTGGTTGTGATCCTCCCTCAGTTCCATAGTTTCATAGGTGGTAGGGTCAGAAGGGACCTGAGCAGATCATCAGGTTGACCCCCTGCCATGGCAGGAAAGAGTACTGGGGTCAAACGACCCCAGGGTGGTGTTCGTCTAGCCTCCTCTTAAAGACCCCAGGGTAGGAGCCAGAACCACTTCCCTTGGAAGTTGGGTCCGGATCCTAGCCACCCTGACAGTGAAGTAATGCCTCCTGATATCTAGTCTGAATCTAACCTCTGCCAGCTTGTGACTGTTATTTCTTGTCAATCCTGGTAGTGCTCAGGGGAGCAGGGACTCTCCCAATGCCTGCTGGTCCCCTCTGACTAGTTTGTAAATGGTCACTAGATCCCCCCTCAGCCTTCTCTTGTGAAGGCTGAACAGCTGCGGCCTGACCAGTGTCGCATAGAGGGGGAGGATCACCTCCTTGGACCTGCTTGAGATATATCTGTGGATGCATGACAAGGTATGGTTGGCCTTCCTGACCGCATCCTCACACTGTCGACCCATGTTCATTTTGGCATCAGTAATGACTCTAAGATCCTTTTCTGTCTCTGTGATGATGAGAAGGGAGTTCCCCAACCTGTAGGTATGCTGCTGGTTCGTCCTCCCCAGGTGCAGCACCTTGTACTTGTCAGTGTTGAAACCCATCCTGTTCTCATCTGCCCAGTCCTGTAACCTGTCTAGGTCCAATTGCAGCCTATTCCTCCCTTCTAGCGTGCCCACATCCCCCACATCTTAGTGTCACCTGCAAATTTGAACAGGGTGCTTTTTAACCCCTCATCCAAATTGCTGATGAAGATGTTGAACAGTGCGGGCCCAAGGACCGAGCCCTGTGGAACCCCACTGCCCACATCCCTCCAGGTCGAAAATGACCCATCCACCACCACTCTCTGGGTGCACCTGTCCAGCCAGTTAGTGACAAGTTTGGCTGTGTAGGTGTTGATGCCACACTCCCCTAGTTTTTTAATGAGAATGGGGTGAGAGACAGTGTCGAAGGCCTTCCTAAAGTCCAGAAAGACTATATCTACTGCTACACCTGTGTCTAAGGATTTTGTGACCTGGTCATAGAAGGCCACCAGGTTGATCTGACAGGACCTGCCTCTAATGAACCCATGTTGGTTGCCCCTAAACATAATCTCCCCTGCTGGCCCTTCGCGGACATGCGCCAGGATAATTCTCTCAAAAAGCTTACCCAGGATCGAGGTAAGACTAACTGGCCTATAGTATCCTGGGTCCTTCCTCCCTTTTTTGAAAATGGGAACCACACTGGCCCTCTTCCAGTCCTCTGGCACCATGCCAGAGCACCATGAGTGCTTGTAAAGCTGTGCCAGGGGTCCCGCAATGACCTCTGCTAATTCCCTCAGCACTCTGGGGTGGAGATCATCAGGACCAGATGATTTAAATACATCCAGTCTCTCCAGAAGTTCTCTGACTAGGTCCTCACTGACCCTAGGCCTGGGTGTGCCTCTCCTGGGGCCTATGGGGGTCCCGGTGTGGGGGGCATGACCCGGTCCCTGATATGAAAAATGGAGGCAAAGAAACTCTTAAATAGGTTAGCTTTATTGTCTGGTGTGATGACCAGATTTCCTAGCGTGTCTTACAGAGGCCTCACATTACCCGGTACCTTCTTTTTACCCGCTATGTACTTAAAAAAGGACTTCTTGTTGTCCTTGATCTGGGTAGCTAGTCCCAGTTCCATCTCCACCTTGGCCTTCTTGACTGCCCCCCTGCAGCCCCGAGCTACCGAGGTATAGTCTTTCCTGGTGATGGCCCCTCCTTTCCATTGGGTGTACGCCTCCTTTTTAGGTAGATGTTCCCGTATGCTTTCAGTGAGCTATGGGGGCTTTTGCGCCCTCTTGCCCCCTTTGATCTGTGTTGGGATTACCTCCCTTTGGGCTTGGAGGATCGTCTCCTTAAGGAATGACTAGTCTTCTTGGACACCTGACTCCTCTCCCCTCCGGGGACTCAGTACCCCTCCCTCTTACTGGAGTAGAAACAAGATAGAACAGACCAAGAGTCCAACCCATTAGTTTTATCTTTGATTAAGTTTGTTAATATTAATCATTAAATGTTCAGATATAGTTTGATTCTTTGACATACAACTGCCATAAATCGACTGTTTAACAGATGCTTTCCACAAAGCAAATATTAATGCTTCTGGCACCAAAATATGAAATGGAAAAAGGCTTCCTTCAATTTAGTGGCAGACTCCAAAATGATATTATTTTTGTTTGGCAAGTGCAGACAACTTTTAAGTCAGAAAGGGTAAAGCTGCCAAGGTCTTCATGTCATTAAGGGTTTCTGACAAGGAACAGTCTATGACAGAGATAGAAAATCTTTCATATTGATCTTGGGGGTCAGTTTTTTCCTCTTCTTTGTCACTGGAGCATAATTTTTTATAATTTATAAGCAGAGAACTCCTCTTCAAAATGTGTGGTGATCTCACTTGAGGGCTTAGTTGCCATCTCAGAAAGAATGGCTCTGGATTGAGCAATGTGAAAGCAGTCACCATATGTGACCCCACTGGACTCATTGGGACTGCCATTATAGACTTGCAGGAACCAGTCTCCACTGCAATCAAGGAAGAGCTTGCTTTCATAAGTAACATCTCTGGTCAGATCACCTCTGCCACTTTACAGTAATAGTCTAATCACAGTAACCACAATATCCTCTTTCACTAGCAAAAGACCTCTCAATTTGTCACCTGAATGGTGTCTTTTGCAATATCCCTTTGTATTGATAATGAAGGACAATGATGAGAAGTCATTAGAAGATCTCTATTGTGAGATGTTAAAGATAAAAATATTAGTCATATCAGAGAAATCTCATAAATTCAATATTTTGACAGGTTGAAATCCCTCCAGATTTATGCTCCCTATAACCGAGGCAGTGTTTGCTTCATCTGGAAACCATGTACCACCAGGCCCACCACCCTCCACGATTGTTTTACAAAACATGTTTTGCCCACTGAAGTCAGCCGGTCAAGATCTGATGATTGTGTAAAAGACCAATGACATCTCCTATTGTGGTTGATCCAATTGAATTTCCATAGTTTTGTCTTGGTTCTTCTAATCGAATTTCATTCACTCTGAAGTATTTCTGGCAGGTTTCTCCAGGATTTGTTGTGAGTAGTATGGGGCAAGGGAGGTGTGTTAGTACGTGGGTGCTGGCTGGTTAACAGGTAAATCTATGGAGTCTGATAGTCTATTGGCAGGAAGATAGATGTCCCCTTCTATCTAGAGTAAAACAGGCCAGGCAAAGAATGGGATCAGGGAGAAAACATGCAGATAAGTTTTTCACAGAATTATGTGAACTTTTAGATGTCTGTCTATACCAGTGTTCCTAACCCTTTTTGACACAGCCTGTGGCGTATTTCTTTTGTGATTTCTCTTTTTACTTATGGCTAAGCTGAGTGGACAAGGACTTAGTGACAGCAAACACAAACAATATAATTAGAGAGAAAGACTGGGGCAGCTCCTGAGCCCACAGGGGGAGCCCCAGGGTGAGGAGCCAGGGGCAGAACGGAGAAAAGGAAAATAAAGAAAGATAACTTGCTCACCGCAGGATGGGAGGAGGAGCAGGGATGGCAGGAGAAGCCCACGCGGGGCGTAGATCATGCCCTAAGTTACCTGCAGCTGGCGGATGACGTCACTCCCAATCACCGGCCGGCGGAAATAAAAGGGCCGGCGGTGAAAAGGAGCGGGGACGCGCACATGGCTGCCGGGAAGGAGCCTGGGCGGAGGAGTCAGCTGGAGGCGTGGAACGCCAGAGGTGCCTACCCACGCTCACCACGGGGAACTGAAGGAACCCAGGGCGAGCCAGCACCTGAGGCCAGCATAACAGCTGCAGGTGAGCCAGGAGAGGAAACGGTAAGAGCCCCAGCAGTGCGGAGAGGTCAGCGGGCCGGAGAAGACCCGGAGAGAGGGCTGCAGCTCAGGGAAGACCCGGAGAGAGGGCTGCTGCTCGAGCCAGTGCCCGAGGCCAGCACGACAGCTGCAGGCGAGCCGGGAGAGGAAACGGTAAGAGCCCCAGCGGCACGGAGAGGTCAATGGGCCAGAGAAGACCCGCAGAGAGGGCTGCAGCTCGGGGAAGACCCGCAGAGAGGGCTGCAGCTCGGGGAAGACCCGCAGAGAGCGGCACTGCTCCCAGGGGACCCAGACAGAGGGTCACGCCGGTAGGATACCAGAGAAGGAGTGGCGTGAGGCTGGGATAGGCGGAGAGGGGCCACAGAACCGAGCCATGGGCAGGTGGCCCTGTCAACAAGCGGAGGAATAGAGAGGCTGTCGGCTCCATAAGGAAGCCCAATAGGGGCAGGGTTAGGCTTCTTTTGAGGCTCATTGAGCTTTTTGTTTGAGTTCTGGAAGGAGTTTTGTGTTTCCCCGTATTAGAAGGGGCTGAGGTGGTGGAGGCAAGGAGTGGGAGCAAGAGGTGAGCTCATTGTTTAAGTATTTAGGGGATATTTGGCCAACTACGGACACAGCCAAGATCCGCCGGGCTGGGTAAAGGACGAGGTGCAGGGGAGGAGGAACCTCGCAGAAGACCTCTAAGAAGCAGGTGACTGACGAGGGCAACCGTGCTGCACGAAGCCCCACCCACTGAAAGATTCAAGTCGTGGCAGGCGAGAAGGGGCAGGTTGCGGTGCGTGGGAAGACCTCCCAGAAGGCCACCTGCGACGGCAAGGCGAGTACCGGCAAGCACTCAGAGCAAGGAAGCCCGAGGTAAGATGTACAAGGCCCGGCGGGTACACCCCCAAACAACCAAAAAACAGAATACGACCCTGAGGCCTAGCTCAGATAATGAGTACTCTAACTGAAGGCATAAACTATTAGAGATTGCCCCAAACTGCCTTCACTAAACAGATTCAGAAATCATTTATGAGAATAGTTGAGTGCAACATTATTTGAATGAAAAAATCAAAAGGTAGGACAAGCCTGAAGTCCCTGTAGTGTTCAGGGGGGAAGGCAATTGTGCTCTAACTGCACATGATGCTAACCAACAATTATTTCATATATTAGCATACATTCTTGCACAACCACCTTACATGTTCAATATCAAACATCCATACTCTCATGTTCCTAATATATCGGGTCTACAGTTAAAACCACCACATTGGAAGTACTGTCAATTTTGATCATAGATGTAGCACAAAATGTATTGAACCTGGGAGGCACAGTCCAGGACGTGCTCCTTTCACTCTGAATAAAGACAGGGTGAGTCAATGGCAACAGTCTGCTATGGCATTCTTTTGACTAGAGCACTTGGGGGAGCTTAAAAAAAAACTGTCTAGTACTTCTTTTTTGTACTTCCTGCCTAGTATTACCCCCTTGTGTAGGTATAGTGTGAGAAAGCTCTAAGATCCCTTAGCACAGGAAAGGTAGGGACTACAGTGTCACCACAATTCCCTCAGGTTGGTAGAAGTAAGCTAAAGTCCTGAATTTAAATTATCCCATAGAAGTTGGACATTCATTTCTAGCAAAGCTAGCTTTCCCCAGGTAAATTTTCTTGATAGATACTTATTTATAAAATAAATAGCATTAGGCTTTACTTCGGGCAAGAAACACAAGATCTGAGCTGCTTGCAGGGGAAAAAAACATACTTAGGTCTATTTGAAAGACCCCGTCTCTGTGCAGATAAGCTCCTTTTGTGAGAATTTTAAAGATAAGAATGTAGAGTTCTCTTGGCAGCAACAGAGGAAATATACATTTTATTTGATTTCACTTAATAAGTAATATATGATATATTCATGGGTGTGTCAGTTTTAGATATACATCTGATGTTTTAAAAATAATATTTTATTTTTAACTGCTCAAATAGTTAAAATTTATCATCTGCTTAATTGCTTTTCTAAAGGGAAATGGGTCTTTTTCCTTAAGTGCTTTGCTGAATTGGGGATTTAATAATTTTTGGTGGCTGTTTTTTGTGTGTGAATGATTTAGATATTCCCTGAATGAGATATACAGTGACATTTGTAATTCTATGTGAAAGCCAGGGCAAAAGGGAAAATAGCAAGTTATAAATAAAACAGGTCCTTTAAATAGTGTCAGTTTTTTGAGAAAATCACAGTAAGCAAGTGAACAGAACAGCAATTTACAGAATTGACCTTTATTAAAATAAAGAATATTTTGCCACAGGGACTATGGAGCTTGAGACCATGAAAAACAGAATGATCTCTCATCTCTGAGAGGGTGATTTGATGAATTCAGGTCAATGGCTGGGCAATGTAGGAAATTCTGTGTTGCAGCTATTTGCATTGAATCTGGCCTATGAACAGAACATTTCATCTCAGAATGAAGTTGCTTGGTCATTTTCTTAATAAGCATAATCATTTGCTGGTTTGAAAAAAAAAAAAAAAAAATTCTATCAGTCTGCTGCAGAATCAATAAAAATGTGTGTATTGATCACATTACTGCTTGTGCCTGATGGTTTTTATGTTGTATCTTTGGGTTTCAGAAGCAAATTCTAAATCTGCAGTCTGATAATTCCTCTTATCATCTTGGAAGTTGGGAAGAAGGGGAGAACAAAATGGGGACCTTTATTTCATATGTTCCATTTTAGTTCTGTCAAGATTATTAACAAATGTTGACCTCTTGAAAATGTTTTTTGAAGAAGAGGGTGGGGGAAAAAAAAGACTTGCAATCTGTCAGATACCATGATGCCAACAAACAGCCTGGCACTTCTAATTCTTTGCATTTCTTATAACAACCCAAGGATCCCAGATGCTAGCTGTAAAACCAAACTATAATTATTTACCAAGGAGAAACTGCAGAGATGCAATACAGTATGCTTTTTGATTTTGATGGTTATACTACTAATGACAGCTATAAAAAATGAAACCTCATTAATAAACAAAACTAGCTCAGGATTTCATACAGAATTTTGTTCTTGAATATTAAAGTGATTTTCATAATTATTTTGAGGGTTTTTTGTAATATTATGAAGAACGGTTCTTAGGATTGCTTTTTTCATAATCTATGGACGCATGTACACATAACACTACGTCGCCCTAGCAATGTGCTCCCTCTTTATAGTGTGTTGCTATAGCAACGTAGCTGCCAAAAATAACTACACTGCCGGCATGGCGCAGCATGGGCTGTTACTGCGCTGTCATCTAGTACTTCCAAACGGAACTACTAACTGATGGGGCAGGAACAACAGCACCATAGGGGCATATGTAGATGTGCTCTATTAATTAATTAATTTTGTTACATTAAATCTGGCTTTTCTAGTTATTACTGGTTGGCAAATCTGTATAGCTATAAGTAGGTAGCCCCCTGCATGCATAGAAACACATACTGTGCACTATCTACATTTTTCATAGGTAACATAAAACCTAGTAGTGGATATTGAACTAATTATATCCCCAGGGTATTCCAATATCTATTGAGTCATATTTCAATAGCAGGGCTCTCTTTCACTTTTGGAAGCCACAGAACAAGGCAGATACTTAAAATCACTGCTGGATTTGCTTTTAGCTTCCTGATGAGTTTTTAATAAGTCCCTGTTTCATTGCTAAACTTTTAATTAAGCAAATATAAATGTTTCAAGTATTTGTACAGCATTTTCTTTCCATTAAAATAGTTCCCTTTGCAGTGACCTTGCATTTGAAAGGGATGTTCACAGTAGGTCCACAGCTTTTGCAATAGGATCAGATGGAGCCATGAAAAAAATATATGCTCTGAAATGCTCTGATGATGTGGATTTTTACGGACGAAGGCAATGCCACATGAAACTCTGGATAATTTGCTTAGTGGCAGGTAATCCACATGAATAGTGAGTTAAGAAGCATGCAGGGTGTTTGTATACATTTGCTAAAAGTAACCCAGCATTTAAGAATTTCTTTCCCCTTCATTTGATCAATTGCTTTGGACACAGCCCATAATTATTTTTGTGTATTCCTGGTCAAACCAGTTTCATGGAGTTTGTGGAAGAAGAACTTCTGCTTGCTTTATTTTTTCTTGAGGAAGGAAAGCTTAATCCTTCTCCACTGTATAAAGCAATGCTTTATTCTGGAACAGTGCAGGATTTGGGGAGATTTTTAGTACATGCCCCTTATCCAGAAAGTCTCTCACACCAGGAGGATTCACTGGCTATTTTGTTGCAACTGGCAACCTAGGTGCCGCTTGACTTGCTGAACAAAGGATTGTGGGGTTTCAGAAGACAGGCATCCTTCCTTGGCTAGATTCTTAGCTGGTCTAAATAAAGGTGGCTCCTCCAAAATGAATTATAATGCATTTGTTTACAGTGTTGTGAAGCTGACCCCCTGCTGATTTTATGATGAGTGGTTCAATTTAATGGCATTCTGTGATCTAGTAAGCGGCTGCCTTTTGCTCAACAGGTCAAGTTGATGAGTGCATGTTGCAGTGTATTTTCTTCTGTTGGACTCCTGAGGTCATTGCTGGCAGTCTGAGCTAGTGCTTCCAGGCCATACTCCCTCCTGTGCCACCCAGCTGTTGCCTCTTTCAGCATATCTACTTACTGCTGTTTATTCAGAGCCCTGGAGAAGCAGCAGCATCACCAGGTAAGGAGGGTGATGGAAGCAGAAGCTGGACTTGAAGAACCAGTCAAGACAAATAATTTCAGCCCTTTCCCTAATAAGGAAATGAAGTTGATACTCTGAGAGAACTGGGGGCACATATCATCCTAGAAGTCTGTACCCTATTCACCCTCTCTACATCCTTCAGTAAATCAGCTAGTTGTGGGTTTTTCTACTCTGTGTTTCCTAAAGTTATAGGGATTCTCTATAAGGGAGGAAGGCCAGCAAGTCTAGGAATTGGCTGAAGGTCTGAGGCCAGGACCCATCTTAATACTATTGTGTGTGTGTGTGTGTGTGTGTGTGTGTGTGTGTGTGTGTGTGTGTATATATATATATCTTGGACTACATTCAATATAGTGTTTTCTTAAAAGTTCTGCTTTGTTTGCTACTATTATAAGTGTACATTCCAGATCGAGTTGGATCATTCCCCAGAAGGTAAAAATCTAGGTGAGCACAGAATTTTAATCAAATTTTGGCCTGGCAGTATTCAGTAAAGCATTGTCAGTTTCTCCATCTTAATTTACTGTCAGTTTCTTCATCTTAATTAAATGACAGTTCCTTCAGGTTGTCTTTGGCCAAAATTAATATGAGTCAGTGTTTTCTAAAATACAGGTTCCAATGGTCTTCAAGAGAGAGCATGTCACAGTGATGGCCCTGATTGAGTAGTCTGCTCCTGTATGGTAAAGCACATAGATGACACAGGGAGGTTACAGGGGGGCATGTGCTCCCCCTGAGCTTGGCTACTGCTGAAGCTGCCATCAGCTTCTGCAGGTGGTCCCTGCTCACCACCCTGCTGCTGCTGACACTGCTGCCAGCATCTGTGGGCAGTTCCCACTCGCCACTCACTGCCGACTACAAATGGTGCCCCTCCAGTCTTGAGAGGCACCAGTCATTCATAGTAAAGCATTTAAGCACTGTGATGGGTAGGGATGGATTTAAGTCAGTGCTCAAATGATTTGATGAATTAGTGTCCTAGGTCTGATCCAAATGACACTGAAGCACATTTTTATATGTCCTTTCATTGGAGCTTTAAAATCAGCCTTTCAGGGCATTTATACACATTCTCAGGAGGGGGCACTTTAATTAGGGTGGCTCCAAGAGCCATTCTAATTAAAGTGCCTGAAGCGTCATGTGTATCAGTGTCCCTGAGCTGACAAATGGCATTGGGGGTGCTTTAACTGAAGCTCCTCAAACAAGCTTTGGTTAAAATGCCCCCACCACCATTTTTCAGTGCAGGGATGCTGATGCACGTGAGGCTGGAGTCTGCTGGAGCATGGTAATTACCATGCTCCAGCAGACTCTATTAATCAAGTCTGCTCTTATATGCTATAATTACAGCGTGTTGGAGCAGCCTCACTACATGTGTATGTATAGGCACCCTTAGTGATTTCAGTCTCAGTCTGGCAGAATTGAGACTCACAGACTTAGCCTTGTGCATGTAATGAGGCCCCTAAGTCAAAATATCCTTAAGCAAATGAATACTGATTTCATAAGCACAGAAATATGTCTTCAGGTTCAGTCTCTTCAATTGGAAGCTGTTTGAAACAGGAATCTTGTCAACTCATATGAGTGCCAAGCAAAGCCTACAAACTGGGAATGTCCAGAGGAGACATTTACTGCACAGTTGACTAACTGTTCAGTAAAAATCTCAGTGTTTACATGTATACCCCTATTAGGGCACATGAAACTAATAAACTCTGCAGCAGTTTCTAATAAACTCTCCACTAATGTGGAGGTGTTTTTATGTGCAGCAGTGCACATGTAGATGTTGACCCAGCTGGCTGGAGCACTAGGGTACTTCAAGTATGGAGGCTGCCTACTGGCTAGCCACATGCTGAAGCACCCTCATGCCCCAGCCAGCCCTTCTGCAGCAAACTGAATCCATTTGCAGCAGCTCCAGACAGGCAGGCTGACCCCCCCAGGGCTACTGTGTTGCAATCTAGGTGCATGTGTAAATTGTGCATGTAGGTGCTCCTGGGATAATAAACAGTGGAGCAATAAACTCTGCAGTTTGTTGCTGCATGTTAATGGCATGTGTAGATGCACCCACCTTGTATAGATGAGGGTCATTTTCTAACACTAATGTAGTATGAATACATACGGAGCCAAGTACTGCTTTCAAATATTTCCCTACAAATGGAATTGGTATCTGCATACACAAGTTAGAACTTGGCTTGTAATAGATGGATATGTCACTTTTTTCCTTTTAAAACCACAGTGTTGAAATTATCCTAAAAAAAATACAAAAAACACACAGATTTGCAAAAGCTACAGTATGCAAATGATAAAATATTTATTAGTTATCTCTGCTTCTTTAAAGAGCTGAGATGGCTATTCCATCAATAATGTTCTATGAAACCTGTAAACTCCCATTATTTTAATTACACTGTAATATTTTAAAGTGATACTAGATTGGTTAAAGAAGAATTTGGAATTGCTTTAGACCTAACTATGTGAAAAATAACCTCTTCCCCAAGTTTATCCTCTGAGAGTTTCTGAGAATACAGTGGGGCCTGATCCCTGATTGATGTTTCTGCTGTTGAGACTGAGACTGATTCAGTACAAATAATAAAATAATCAATCCTATTTAAAAGGACATAGCCAAGGATTTTAATTTGATTTGCTTAGATCATTTAACTGAGTTCTTTATTTTTTTAAGGCTTAGTCCTATTGTTATTGAGATCAGTGGTAAAACTTGCATTGACTTCAGACTGGACAGTAAAGATTAGGTCCAAGAACTTTAAAACTAAATGTGTTTCCATACTGAATTCCATTTTCTTTCCTTCTGTGCATATTAGTTTGGCAGGCCTTGATTCTATAATGCACTGATTTCAGTGGGATTATCTATGTACTTAAAGATAAAGGTGTGTTAAAAAAACTTAGCTGAATTAGAGTCATACTGCAGATTTACTTATGAGTAGACCTGGTCATAGTGTGTGTGTGTAAAAACGTAATCATTTTATCAAAGAAAAAATCATCCCCCGCGGGCATACAGGGCAGACAATCTCATCTTCATAACTAGGCTTGAAAAATTCAGCCCAAGACAAAGCAAACTATTCCAAGAGTTGAAATTTTGATTCTGTAGATCCTGGGAAACAGAGAACCATAGGTCAGTACACCTCCCTAGTTTCTCCATCCCTATATTCAGATCAAGTATCTTTGCCATGGGCTGAGAACAGGGGCCTTCATGCCATCACTACTTCAACCTAGGAGGCCTTATTCAGTTAGTATTCTCAGTTTCTACGCACGTTAAGAAGGCTTAGTTTGGTAGTAGTGTAAAACCGACTACGTGCATTCTGAAGGAATGCTTTCTTTGTTATGTTTTGGACATTCTCAGTATGCAAACTGAAAATGATGGAACATATATTAGGATGTGAATCTAAAATACTTCACATACCTATAATTTATGTTTCCATTATTGCCTGCCTAGATCAAGAACAAAGTGATGAAGCTGTACAAATCCCTTGGATATATTGAATCGGTCTGGTAAACCTGGAGTGGTTCCTGCCAGCTTTGGGTAAGTGTGAAATACTACTAGGATATTAAAAAAAATACCACATTGAGTGTTGTGTTTTTAATGATCTTTCCTTGATACTGAATCTGCTCTATTTTAAACACCTATTGCTCTTCCCTACCTTTTCATTCTCTTGCTCAGCTTGAGCTAGATAATGAAGATAAGAGAGATATTTTTGACAGTTTATTAGACAGCTAGCTTTTCTGCATTATAACACAGAGAAACCCTCTATCCATATGTTAATTTGAGCATCTTTTCCTTGAAATAATGTCATTTAATTGAATTAACTCTTAGTAATGTGCTACATTACTGTACCACAGATTTTACATCTGTTTGCTAGTTACCAGGTTATAAACTAAACTTCTACTCTCCCCTACAGCCATTCCACATAGTCAAAGGAAAACATTTCAATATGTAATCATCCAAGTACACATTCAGTTGGAATCTCTCATGCTTGTGCCTTATATCCTATGAAACTTTTGAAGGCAGAAGTACCAAGAACTCACCAAAAGGCCATTTAATCTGGATGCTATCTGAACGAAGCATCCTCAGCCTGACAGTGGGTTTTTAAACCCGAAAGCTTGCTAAGAAAAATGTTTCCAACTATTTAGCTGGTCTAATAAAAGATGTCAGATTTACCCAAAGAACCTTATCTGAAAGAAGAGAGGGTATGTTTGGTGAGTTCTCCAGGGAATAATTGTTTGTTGGTGGTGTATTAACTGGATCCAGAAGGTTGAGGCACACTAGCACCTAACTATTGCTATTTTTTTCCTCCATAGCAAATAAAAAAATATAATGAAGTGTTTGAAAGAGAACAATTGGCTTTGTGGGTATTTATGAGGACTCCTTCCAAATGTGAGAAGGAGTTTGAGAGAAGATCCTTCTTTGAAAATTTAGCAAGGTTGGAGGCAAGGGTATTTGTAGGTGATAGTTTTTTATTGAACCAATTGTATGGTTGGGAGGAATATGGACAAAATTTCAAGTACCCAATACCCTTCCTCTCACCAGGGTACTTGGTATCCTAAAGCTTGTCTATATCTCTCCCAACTATATAGTTGGTCCAATACATGTATCACCTACAGAAATCCTTGCCTGTCAAATGTTTCCTGGGCCATTTTGGCTACATAATAAGTACTTCACACATTTTGGATTATGATTGTTTTAACTTCCATTTTGATTTACGTTCAACATTTCTGTAACTCTTATGATTTGTTTGAGGGCTAAAGTCATAGTCTTGAGATGCATAAAATCCGAGTCCCAGCATTCTTACCATTCTCAGACTATCAAAATAGTCAGTAAGGCTCGGAAGCGGTGAGAGACGTGCGGGTGAAAGATCGCTGCGCCGCGGAGCCCCCCGCCGACCCCCAGCACAGCCGGGGTAAGCAGGGCCTGTGGAGAGAGGGGGCTAACCCTGACTGAGTGATAGGAGGCGGCTGAGTGGAGCCAGGCTGGGTCAAGCCCCAACCAAGCCCCTACTTCGCCCAGCCCCCCAGGGAGCCACGCGACCAGGCGTGCTTCTCTGCCGGTGCGTGAGTTAGCGCAGAGTGCGCACGGGAGGGCCCCGGACCCTAGCTGCGCACCCCCCAGGGTAGACAGTCCCAGCCGTAGCCAGCCTACCAGAGGCATGCCACGGATGGGGACGAGGCGC
>NW_005841848.1:5067869-5084066 GCF_000455745.1 Alligator sinensis | reverse complement strand
GCTTTCATCCATAGATGCTTCTCAAGCAAATCCCGGGACGTCATTCTCCCCCTGTACTCGGCCTTAGTGAGGCCGCAGCTGGAGTACTGTGTCCAGTTTTGGGCTCCACAATTCAAAAAGGATGTGGAGAAGCTTGAGAGAGTCCAGAGAAGAGCCACACGCATGATCAGAGGTCATGGAAGTAGACCCTACGATGACAGGCTGAGAGCCCTGGGGCTCTTTAGACTGGAAAAGCGCAGGCTCAGGGGTGATCTGATGGCCACCTACAAGTTTATCAGGGGTGACCACCAGTATCTGGGGGAACGTTTGTTCACCAGAGCGCCCCAAGGGATGACGAGGTCGAATGGTCACAAACTACTTCAAGATCGTTTCAGGCTGGACATAAGGAAGAATTTCTTTACTGTCCGAGCCCCCAAGGTCTGGAACAGCCTGCCACCGGAGGTGGTTCAAGCGCCTTCATTGATCACCTTCAAGATGAAACTGGATGCTTATCTTGCTGGGATCCTATGACCCCAGCTGACTTCCTGCCCTTTGGGCGGGGGGCTGGACTCGATGATCTTCCGAGGTCCCTTCCAGCCCTAATGTCTATGAAATCTATGAAAATGCAGTAAAATATTACAACCAAGGCAAAAGGTAATCCATCATTAATAATATTTTTACAGCTGGAAAAATATAGTCTGAGCTGAGACAACGGCATTTGCTTTACTTTTTTTCTCTGTAAACAGCATATTTCCAGAATCAAATCTTTCCATGCTCTTTTCCTCCTTAAAATTAAAACAAAAAATGCTAACAATTCACAAGTAGAACTGGGTCTATTTTCTTTGTTCATAGATGTAACCCAGAAGGTGGAAGATGAGCTTTTATGTCCCTTTATGGGCTATCTGCCACTTGGATTAGTGTCTGAAAGGGAACATCCATTCAAAGGTCACTACTCACTGATCAGTATAGATAGGTAGGTAGAAAATGAATGAAATCTCAATGCTGCCTTTAATATTTCTTCCTGAATGTGCTGGAAAGTACAGCTGAGATAGCATGAAGGGAGAAGTAGTAATTTGAAGCAGGTACAGGACTGTCACAGATACTCCCCATGTGAAGCAAGGGATAAACCAGGGCCGCTCCTTAGTTATTACTAATGGGATTGTGGCAACTCAGTAATGAGGCCTCAGCAGTCTAAGCCACACTAGCTTTAGGACACAACAGGAGGGACCTTTCCTGCCCTTACACAAGAGACAAATAGAAAATGTTTTAACATAAATGGGTGAATACTAGGATTTTAAACATTAATAACTTCTGGAATGATTTTTCTTCTGGCTCAGATTTTTCTTCAGTGGTTATCTTTAGTTGTTTCTATAAAACAGGCCATATTTGAAGTTTATCTTTTTGTCAATCATTTGAATTATATGGAGCCAAAAATGTCACTAGCAACAATATTTCTCCCTCAGCATCTGTATGGAGATAAATCCAAAATAGGTAGCCCAATTTACTCAAACTTTCCTTTAAAAAATACTCTTAGATCCCAGCCCAGCAGGAGTCAATCTGGAAGCTTGTGTAACTTTTTTGTGTGTGTAGGATACCTCTCTCTCAGTTATAGTTCTTTACATGCAAATACAATAATTGTTTAGCTTCCCCATTTAGTTTTCAAAAAGAAACCTGTGGTGACAGGAATACAGATGGTTACTGAAAACACCAAAGCAGAGTTTCTTAACTAAAATGAATCAATGCTGTAAGTGTTTTCAGGTCATTCTGCCAAAGTTACATTACAAGGATCTTCGTGCGCGCGCTATATCCATGCTGACAATGTTGAGTGTTTACACCTGGTCAAATGACTCCCTTCCATCTTCTGGAGATGGCAATGGCAGTACACAATACACCTAATTTTGTTTAGTATTCATGTAAGCATAACTTTCATCCTTTGAGTTTAATGAATGAAAATTGATAACAATTACTATATTTGCAGTACCAGAAGGCTTTGCTACCCTTGAGAAAAAAACAGTAGCATTCAATTAAAGACAGATGAGACTTTGGTTCTGCCTTGTTAATTGGCCCAAATATCATTCAGTTAATGAAGTGTTTTTAAGTTCCTGAAAGCTCATTGGATGACTGAAAAGTAGCAAAGCACAGCAGCATGTAGCAGTGTCTCAAATAGGAGTGAAGCTTTTTCAGCATGGAGTGAAGACAAGGTATCCAAAAGCAAAAGAATAATGCACACTCTCAGCATGGGAGTGAATTCAGCAGTCTTCCCCCAAGCAGTTTCTTTTCTCTGACTAGCAGCTCTTTATATATCCCTTTCCCTGAAAACCTATACTAGAAGAATAGGAAGTGAAGCGGGACTTAATTTCTTTTGGAGGAGGAAGAAAAACTGAAGTTAATTCCTCATGCAGAGGACATGAAACAGTGTCTCTGGACCCTGTGACAGGTTTTTTCCCAACTCCTAGCATTACATATAGGGCGCATATCACTGCTATCAATAACTGAATATGATTTCCCAGCTTTATTCTTATAATCCCAGTTGTGGTAACTCAGCCAGTCAGGATGATTATTTGGTCTCCAGGAAAGAGAACAGATGAGATCGCAGATTTGTCAAGGGAAATATAGAAGAAGCCGCTTTTAACAAACAGCAAGCCGCATCTCACCATGAGGAAGTTTTAACAAGGAACCAACCTTGGAGGGGATGCCTTCCAGCATGATTTATTTTGTGCTGTTTCTACACTGGGGGTTTAAAAAAAACCCAACCCCTGGTGTTAATCATCTAATAATACTTTTCAGGTTTCCAGTTATCAGAAGCACAGTGCAAACTTACTTGCAGATGCTGAGACTATTCTGATCAATTTGAGCTTGGCATAAATTTCTGAGAGAACAGCAGGAGTTCATGTGTTAAATTAAACAAAACTTTTCTTTGTTTCTACATCCAGTCTGAGCTATAGAATGCAGAAAGTAAAAATGCAAATTTAAGTTGGTATTGAAATACACAAGACTATTTTTAAAAGTCTCCCTTTCATAACAGGATTACATTGTGTGTGTGTAAAATGTTATCAGTTCATGTCTATAATAGTCACAAATTGGTCTAGTTAAACAGATCAAATGGGCCACCTGTTCTAGTACTCTTTCCTGAAAATAGCTTTTGGTATATGCTTCAGAGGAAAATACAAAACCTTATAATACAATTGATTTAATTCTACTAAACACCTGTTTGAGTATGTGCTATATCACGGATGATATCTTTTGTTAACCTCCGATTTTCTTTGACCAAAAATGGTCCTGTTGTTAAAGCCCTGGACTGTATCTCTAATGTTCTGGTTTCTGATTTCCATTCCAGTCAAAGCCTTCTTGTCACTTAATCTAATTTTTAAATGTGCTTTTATAATACCTAGTCTTTGTAGATACTTTCTTCAGATATAATAATGTATTTGTATGTGCAAACAAAGTCACTAGACACCTAGAATGTGGTTTTCTAAAGCCTTTAGTGTTGAGACAGTGTTAAAGCTCCTGTTGACTTCCATGGCAGAAAGGGGCATCCAGCACTGAGAGTTTTGAAAAATTATCTCTTGAAATCTCATTATACTAGTGGAAGTATTTAAAAGTATTAGAAGTATTTAAACCTATCTGCAGGAAAATGAAGAACTATTCAAAAGGGGGAATATTAGTATCATTGTTTGAATGTAAGGCGATGAACTGCCTGGACCATGAGAAATGTTCCTTCCAAATCTCAAAATCAATCAATGTGACCACAAAATGAATAGGAAAAAAGTAAAGTTAACCTTAAAGCAATTAAAAAGATTTTGGTTCATAGATTGAATTTTTTTTTTTAAATAATGTTATTTTGAACTTTGTATCTCTTTGCAGTTACAAGCATTCATCTGGAATAATGAAATGCTTTGAAATGCAGTTAAAATCAATGTATTTTCTTTCATTCAGGCCCATTACATATATTACCTTTGGCTTCTTTTTAAACCATTGCATCCATCATACCTTCTGAGGATTCTCAAATCAGCATCTCCTGGCAATAAGTGGCATTTGAAATCTCATGACATCAATAGCACAAGGATCAGTTTCACTTTGGTTTGTGAAAATATTTGAATACGAGCGTGATTTTTTTATTTTTTTTTTTTTTTTGTGACGCCTCAGCACAATCATCCAGGGTGCATTGCTCCCCTCTCCCCTGGGAAACAGCATGCTGCTCACTGGACTGCTGCTCTAGTTGACAGGGAGGAGGGAGCAGCACACGCCTCCTTTACAATTCCAAATTGTGATGTTGAGTCTGAGAAGTCTGGGCCAGCCAATCAGGACTGCCCTGTGCACTGTTGTCATTTTGTCACCAGGCAGAGTGAGGGAGCCTGGAGAGTACGAGGGACCTCTAGCTGTGCATCATCACTCAAGTTCTCAGCTCTTCATGGGCTTAGCACTTGAATGTCTTGAATGTTCAGGCATCTCCAGGTAAGTTTTTCTACCAGGAAAACAAACATGGGAGAATTCTCCCAGATTATTTGGATATGTGTATACAGCTTATTTTACATCTCATTATTTCCAGCCTTTTTTCTTCTGTAAATTTACTTTATTAATAGAATAATGTGAGCAGCACTTGAGGAAGTCAGAGTACCTTATATATTGGTCCATTTAATATAAGACTCAAACAGTCTGATGAGCCAGTTTGTAATATCTTTTCTAATTCACTATAATTTGACAAATGTCCTGTATCTGAGGCAGATTCCCATTGTACATGAATATCCTAAGTGGTAAACAGATCATAAAAAGAGGTTCGTATTCTATGACCCAGGCACATAAGCACATTATGAGATGACTTTAGTCCAAGTGCCATGACATTCTGAGACTGTCTGTTGCAGATAATCTCTCATGCATTATCTCTGCTTAGAAGTAAAATTTTATTTCCCTCTTCTGGGATAAATGACATGAGGAATGAGTTAGGATTGTTAGTAAGGAGAACAGCTTTATATCAGCTAGCTTGGGTACTAGGAATAATCTAGTTGCTTTAGTATGGAGCTCAGCACAGGCTTGATTTGCCCTTGTCATGCAGGTTTTGTGGAACTCCTTGCTGCCATGGCTCTTTTACTACTTGTGTTAGAGCTTGCTTTTTTTAAAGCCAGAGTACTTCTATAGGACTTTAGTCACTGAAATGACTGCTGTCTGAACATACCATTAGATAATGCTGTTTGGTTAAGAGGAAGTAATTTAGCCACTGAAAATCATATCATAGTACTGTATCTCTGGATGGCTAGGTTGCTACATGGGACAGTACTCTAATTTACAAGTAACTTACTGGCTTGAGTGGGACTGGATGTAATATAATATTTATGAATAATATGAATAATAGTGTCACAATTAGCTCTGAAAAAATATTGCTGCCTTGTAGAATGTAGGTTTGCAGCGTAGGGTTCTTATTAAATCCAACACTGCTCTGAGATGCCCAAGCAATACAGCCTTATTTAGGGATTGTCTGTTGGGATAGAGAGCAATTATTATTTATATTTTAATGGGAGCGGCTTGGCAAGTCATCTTGTAAATCTAGTATGATTTTAATATTTTATAAATGTGTGTAGGGCCAGGGCTAAAGCCTTAAACAGTAAATCTAAATACTTCCAAAAACAAATTCAAAAAGCAGCCTGAGACCATATGGATTTTAAGATAAATACGTTTTATTAGAACAGAAATCCTATCAACCCCCAAATAAACTTTATAGCAGCCTATCTACTGAAACCTGGGAAGGACGAATCTAGATAGGCACAAACTGTGCAGTTGCATTACAGAAGAAAATGCTTACACTGCTTTGCTTACGTGCTTCAATCACGCAGTCTGTCAGCTCATCAAAGTCTTTTGCAAAGTGTCAGCATAACCGCCTGCTTGAACTTTAGTGTCTTCTAGCAACTCTGGGATCAAAAGTGTCGTCTTTTTTCCCTCTTTCCCCATCCCACCTCTCCTTTGTTCTTCATGTGTCCCACCCAATATATTTTGTGACAGACTCTTCTCCCCTCCCCCATTCTTTGGGGTTTGTTACATTGTGCGCCTGGTCAAATAGTTTAAATCTGAGTAGTTTATTTTTTTTCTTCCTTTTGGGTCTTCAGGTCAATCTCTTGGGGATCTTTTGCTCTCCCTCTTAAGTCTTTTCATAGGAATACAGGTATTGCTGGAAGGTTTGTTGCCTATTTAGCCTTGACCTTTACTTAAATCATCTTCCAATGGTCAGTATCAGATGCTTCTGAGAAAGGAAAAAGAAATCCCAGTGGACAAATATAGAATCACTATCCCCGGAGGAGGTTTCCTCGTAGCCCAGGCAGTTGGTGACATGACCTGAAGCATGACTGTAAACCTGTTTTTCAAAGTCTACCTACTGTATCCCTTGTAATCCATTTTTGAATGCTCACATTATCCATTCGCATTTCAAATCCCTTTAATCTCTTGACCTCAGTGGGAACTTTTATATAATATTCCACTTACACATTCTGTCTTATTCTCTTTTCTTTCAGAAATCTTGTTATTCAGTCTTAATCAATCACATATCTTGGTCTTTTGAGCACTTTGATATATAATGATATATTATTTTTGCAATAGAACTGAGTTATGTAACTGCCTAACTATATAGATTATTTGCATACCATTAACATAAAATTGCTTCTTAAATAAAAAACTGACACCAAAATATTTTATGCCACATGAACTCTCATGTAAATTAGGTTATATGCATACCTGTGTGTCCAGTGTTACTGTTCCAACTTAGTCAAGGCCTATGCTGAAATCAGTAGGAGTTTTCTTTTAAAAGAAATGCAAAAATTTATCTAGTTATAATTTAGACTGGAAATTTTAAGACCAACAATTATCCATACATGTTAGGAGATAACCCTTGCGAGAAAAGGGAACAACTTTATAATGCCATGAGGGCATTTAATGTGCGAAGCATGTGCCTGCTTGTGTTTTAACTGAACTTCATATGTGTTAAATTGAACCTGTGACACCATCTTTATTTAGCTCCATTAATTCAGTTCCTGCCCTCATCACTCTTATTGGAAACTTATTTGAGAACCTTAGGCCCTGTTGCATATTGCATTTAGGACACACAGCATTACTCTCAGTTAAAACAGGGGATGGGAACCCCCCGGCATGTGTGCCAGACTATGGCATGCAAGTCCATTTTGCTCAGCATGCCACAGCTGGCCCAGGCTCTGGGCAGCTGCTGCTGGCCGTGGAACCCAGGCTGCTTGTAGCAGGTGGCTGGGAGGATGGGAGCCCTGCTACAAGCAGCCTGAGCTCTGTAGCTGGCAGCCCAAAACCCAAGTTAGCTTCAGCCAGGAAGCTGCAAACAGCTGCACTGGGCTCTGGTGGCAGCAGCTGCACATATGCCTCTGGATGGTCAGTGGAGGAGGGGCCTGGGGTAACACAACCCCAGCCCCTCTTCTGCCATCTGCCCAGAGGTGTGCATGCAGCCATCACCACCATGGATCCAGTGGTGGTCTGGAGCCAGGTGCAGCTGTCTGTAGCTTGCTGGCTGCCTGCTACAGTTGCCCAGAGTCTGGGCTTGCTGTGTCAGGCAGCCATGAGGTGCCCCTTGGGGCTCAAGGTGGGGAAGTGTCTGGGGCAGCACAAACCTGGCCTCTTCCCTGCCATCTGCCTAGAGGCATACGTACAACTGCTGCCAGCAATGAGGATTGGGCCCTTGCAGCTTTCCTGCAGTCTGCCCCTGGCACACCAAGTTGAGGCCCTGATGCACTGGGGAGCTGGGACCAAAAATCAGCTGATTTTCCACCCCAGCCCATACTGTGCTGGACCCGGGTTGAGACTCTGGTGTGCTGTGAGGGCATAGGCTAACAATCAGCTGTTTATCAACAGCTACTGTTGCCTGAAAGGGATCAACTTTACAATACCATGAGAGCACCTAGCACGTGCTAAAATGCTTGAACATGCATCTGCTTGTGTTTTAACTGCACTTAACGTTAAGTTGAATGTGTGACACCACCCTTATTTAGTTTAATTTTAAAATTAGTTTAGTACTTGTCCTCATCACTCTGATCAGTGGCTTGTTTGAGAATCTTAGGGTCTTGTTGCACGTTACATTTAGGACATGTTTTATTTAGATTGTAGTAAGCATTACTTTGAGTTAGAAAGTTTTCTGAAACGTCACACAGTAATGTATACTATGATTTAAATGAAACGCTTCCTAAGTTTTGGGGCCCAGACTGGTATGGTCCATTGTGATGTAGGGACTGGGAAGGACAAATAGCTGGTTGATTGTCCAGCAACTGCATCTGTTACAGGTGAACGTGTGGCACCACTCCTACATAGACTAACTTTGACAGATCACAACTTCCTAATGATTTGTAACTGTTGCAAATGAACATGTAACAAGGCCCTGTGTTTATGAACAGAATAGATATGATTGCCTGTGATACCAGGAGACTGGACTTAATGAACCAGGAGGTAGTGCCTGGTCTTGTATGTTAGATTCCTATGTTCTTTGTAGCTTTTGTTTCTAAGGAGAAACTATTGTATTTAGCATGACAAAAAAAACTAGGGAGTCTGTTACTATTTAATGATTTGGATGCTTTACAGATGGAAAGTCCAGGAGATAAGAGATTAATACATTGGGCCTATCAGATGAACCATCCTATTATGACCCAAGCAGAGCATGGGTAAACTTTATTTATGTCTGTGGCATGTGATTCCTGTTGAAATGTAACAGAAACTAGAGAAAAGTGATAAAGAGAATCAGGCCGGGCTATTATTGATTTGACAAAAGGTATTTGATATCATTTGAAGAGTATCTCTCTACTAATGATGGCAAACAGTTTAAAGACATTGTTGATCACAGAGGGAGACAGAAATCCCTTAGGGAAGCACAGCCATGGCTACAATAGAAATTATGTTACAAAATGAAGAAGGTAAAACAACAACTGAAGCAGATATCACAGAAAAAAAATGAGGGGAAGATATGGCACATGATAGGAAACATATTAAAAAGATAGAGACTAGCTGGACCAATGCCCCCAGAAACCCCCTTTCTCTCAGAACAAAAAAGAACTGAAAACTGAAAGGCAAAGATTATTGACTGTATTTGTGCATTTTATAAAGTGATTGAAAAAGAAATACAATGTAGGTGTGAAGAGGCCTCCTAAAGCAGGAAAGAGGAGAGGGAAGATTTGTCCGGGGCTGACAGGAACTGCTTTGGATGATGACAGCTGGAATCAATTTCAGTTCACCTGAACATCTCACTTTGTTTCATTGTTTCTGTTCAGGATGCTAAGAAATGATAGTCTGGGAGACTTTCCCCCCTGTTTCCTTCTTAACACTTTTTTTGCTTACTCTGAAGCATTGTGGGAATTGACAGATATTTGTGGTAGAAATCCAGCCTTTCAGCTACTGGATACAGCAGGGGTAATGCATTGGTCGGCTAAGCTATTACACAAGTGTATGAAGATGCGGAGGTGGCCGTTTTCCCCCTTCCAAATAATTCACCTCAGCTGCCTGGGTAATCATTTACTTTTGCTAACTTTCAGAAGTGGAAATCAGTGATTTCTAACAGGATTTTTTTTTTATCTGCCCGCCTACACAATTAATATTACAATGCCCACTTTATTTAATAAGATGACAGAATATTACTGTTTTTTTCCTTTGTCATGTCTATTTAAATTGGCCATAGGAAAGAATCTTAAAGCCTGGGCTCTCAACAGAATCTGATATGCTGCTTTTAGATTCTTTAACTCTTCAACACAGAAACATTGCCTTCGTTATGTTTAAACCTGAGATTTTATGCTGAGAGATGGAGGCACCACCCATCTGTAAATACCTCTGCAGCACTTCTGATTCCACATTACTGCCTAGCTGTTGCACCATTTTAGGAGTCAGTGATTGAGGACCTGGTTAAGCCTTCCTTTTGCTACTTTATGATGGGTGGTTGCACATGCGTTGCTGCTGTTGCTGGGAAGGTAGGGAAAACACAGGGTCCAGTCAACCAACCAGTTATACCCTACAGTGTTTTAATTGGGCCACCTGCCTGTCCTATTGATCCTGAAGAAGACCCTTTGACTGAAGCATCCTCTCTTAGTCCACAGAAAATCCTGGGACATTTGCAGGACTGGAAATCTTAGTGAGAGGGAGTATACAGGTATAGGGAACAAGGGAGAGAGGGGAGCACAGGCAATGTGTAGGGAGCAAGGGAGAGGGGGAGCTGCTCCCTACACATTTCTATATGGGGGTGACCCTGGCCTAGTACAAGCAGGAGAGCAGCTGCTCCTCGACTTTTCCCAGTCCCCAGTCCTTGCTATTTGAAGTTGCCTTCCACTAGTTATGAAATTTTCCACTCAGCCCTACAATACACTTGAAATTTATGCTGTTTTGCCAAGAGGGATGTTGTATGATGGAATGGGATTGCACTATGTTACTAAATTACTGAACAGTTTTTGGCTTGCTATATTAAATTGCTGCTTTTTCTTCATTTTCATGCTGGAATACTTAGTCATTGGTAGTGAATACATTGTAAGTATAACCCTTATTGCACAGTTTGTTTGAAAGCACAGAGTTCTTACATGGAAGTTATATTGTCACAGTTAGTTTATGCTGAGGCAAGGAAAGAGATGAATAGCTGGTTAGCAGGAAGAATTCAGATTGGGTTGAGAGAGCTAGTTAATTTACCTATAATTTCATTATACATCGCAACTCATGCATCTAAATACTTGTGGTTGCTGATTGTTACCTGGAGTAGAGGTGGATAGGGTTGTATTAAAACATTAGTGTCATTTTGATGGTTTCTCTAGAAGTTAAAATACACAGTTAATCTCTTAGATTGAGGGATCCATGCTCTCTCTCTCAAAAAATAAAAAGTAAAAAAGTAAAACAAAACAAAAAGTAAAAGGAAATGAAAACCCTCCTTTTGTTCTGTTTTGCCTGAGTTCCTGGCAGGGGAGAAAAATGTTCAAAGCCTACCCACTCTTTTTTTTTCCAGTCCCTGGAGGAGGCTATGCTTTGTGAGCAAGGTATACCAATCTAGTATTGGTCATCATGTCTTATGCCAGGTCTTCTCATAGCCTAATTTATACCCCTGACACAGATGAAAGCTTCTCACAAGCTACACCCTTCTTGGGTCTAGTTTAGATACAATTCTATATTTTGGACTCTCAAGAGACGCTGAGAACTAAATATGATAACCATTGGTGCCTGTGCAGAAAAGTACACCTTGTGCTGCTGTAGGTATGTTATCTGTAATATCCCTGCATGCCATTCCGATTTTTTTTTTTTTTGTAGTTCATCTATATCATGTGAGAATTTGTGACCCCCTGAAATGTGTATCATTTCTACAACATATACAAGCTACACAACATTAACATCTGTATTTTCTGCATTTACAACATGTTCAAGGGAATCATATTTACACTGTCTTTTACTTGCTTATAAGTCTTCACAAGCAGTGTAAAATGCAGTTGTAGCAACACTTATTCAAGCATTAACAGATCTTCCTTTGAGAATAATTCAGGCAAATACCACCTATATCACAACATCACACGCAAATAGGCTGTTTACTTGTTTTAAGGACTTTTTAAAAATCAAGAATTAAATAGTCCATCTGTTCCTCAAACCCTCCTAGTTGTATATTATGTTACACAGTTTTAAAAAGGCAGTTTTGCAATTAAATAGAACATTCCTTACGCACATGGGTGAGACTGCTGCAGGGAAGTAATGTGAAGCGGAGTGGGGCAATGTTTGCCTAATATATAAACATGGTGTAAGTCGCTGGAGTTGCACCAACTTATTGTACAGTAGATCAGTCTTTCAGTCTCAGTTTTGTAGAAGAATTCCAAGTTTAAAACATTCAATTCCAAAGCCCAGATGTGCATTAGAGTCAAGTGTTAGATTGAATGCATTTTAAAATCTTTGAGAATACTTTTTTCCTGTATTTACAGGAATAGTTTTCTAAAATATGTGGATCTATATATTCCACAGGATTCCTTCCTGAATTTCCGTCTTATACAAGAAATGGATAGTAGAGCTTATAACATGTGTAATGGGGCTTCACTGTACAACTGTGCAAAGACATGATGATGTTATAAATGTATGCAGACCAAAATGTGTGATTAAGGATAATTTATAGTTTTCATTAAATGAAGCTACATTATTCTTGAAACTAAGTGCTGTATTATTAATGGAAACCCATTATTGTTATTAATTACACATTTTTAAAATGCTTTTCATTTTAACCTGTCATCAATTTCCAGAAGCAAAATGATCTGTTCCAAGTTCTAACATTCTGAACTTGACTTTCTTCTTAAATTGTGTCAGGATTTTCCTCTGGGCCATCAGATTTTTAGCAAGCATTACTTTCATTTAACACTAACCATCCTTTCAGCCTTCATCTTAGTATCTTTGCCTTTTCTTTTTAACCTCACTTTTCTTTGTGTTAAGGTGAAATACTTTGGGATGTTGAAGCTAATTTACATCTATTCTTTCATTGGCTATAACTTTTATTAGGCCATTTATTTGTGCAACAGTACAATAGGGAATATTAGGTAAACTCAAAAGCTAATGTAACTTCCTGCATTTTCTGTTTACTCAGATTGATTCTATTACTGTTTCCTCCAGGAATGTTTATTACATAGGCTGGCAACAGTTTTTAACATGTTAATTAATTTATTGAAATAATTTCATTGTAATTGATTCATCAGAAAATATCTTTCCAAAAATCAATATCTATATGCAAAACAGACACGGAGGCGGCACCACTTTGTAATCACAGATGACAGGACAGATGTTAGAGATGTATTGCAGTTATACAAAAACATCAGTGGTCTCAAGAACAAATGCATTATCTTCAATGCACCCTGAAGATATTAAATAAATTTGCATGACATGAGACAAATTCTGATTTCAGTTATACTTTAAAGGAACTTCAAAGGTATAACTAAGAAGAACGTTTAGGCACTGTTTCTTCCTGGAACACTAGTACAGAAGCTACCAGTATGTGAAGGTAGTGAGTAAAACGATAAAGGGTATTTAACAGAGAAAGGTGGATTAAGGCATATTTATTACTGCAGTATTATTTATTCCTCTTGGGGTAAATCCAGCCCTGCACTTTCCTCCTATATATAATTAATGGACTAACTTTTCTCTTACTCCAAGCAGAAGAGAAAATTTGGATTGGGTTTATTATGTACTCATTTGTGTATGGCACTTCACACTTTTAAGAGGACAATGGCCCAGGTCATCAAAGATAGGTCCCTAAGCCAACTATTGAGGGACCACTGACTAGAGAGGCTGAAATCCTAGTTTCAACCCTGGAAAAAGGTGGAGATAACAGTAAACGATGTGCAGGGAATATGATAGTTGGGGTAGAGATGGCATAGAAGGCAAGCATAGAATGGTTTTCTGAACTATGTTTTTCCCCTCAAATTTCATGTTTTTACATTTGTAAATGATTTTTTGTCAGCTATGTTCTCATTTCCCCCACAAATGGCAAAATCCACTCATAAGGCACTGCGTTCATGAATGCCATCTGCATTCATGAATGGTGCCCCCGGTGGCTGGGGGGGCACGGCTGCTCTGGTGATAGCAGGAGCCCAGCGGCACTGGCGGGAGCCCAGTGGCGGCAAGCGCGGAGCTCCTGAGGATCTCCTTTAAGTGTATTTAAGATGCGGGTTCAGCATTTGTGAATATTTGAAACCATGAATGCTGAACCTGCAAGTAGCGAGGCTTTCCTATATGTCCATAAAAGAAGAACAGAAGGTCTTGAAACCCGAGAGCAGGGTAGGATCTATGTGGAGCTAGGATCATGAAGACAGTGAGTCTAAATCTGAAAGTATGCTGAGGGGCACAAAGACCTAAGCACTGGGTGGATATGCAGGATAGGGTGATAGTTTTCAATGATAACCTTTTGGGTAGTTTGAATGAGTTAGGCTTAAAAAAAGTAAGCCAAAATCCACATTTTTCCCTGATTAAAATGAAACACTACTTTTATATATAAAGTAGTGTTTCTTTTTAATCGGGGAAAAATGTGGATTTTGGCTTACTTTTTTTAATCCAAAAATTGGGTTGGTGTTTTTTTGTTTTTAATTAAAAAATTGGGGATTTTTTTTTATTTTCTTATCAGAGAACACCAGGATCCCTGGTGATCAGAATCTGGTTCAAATCTGTAACAATAGAAGTTCAGTACACACAAATTGCTTTCAAAATGGCCAAAACTGGTTTAAGGTAAACCTGGATGGATGCAGTATCAGACTGACCTGATTTAGGTTAAATCATCTTATTGAACTTCTATTCTAGATCCCCTCCAGATACAAGTTAACTCAGTCTCCTAGGATCCCAGGATGCTTTGCACCTCCCCTGCACATCCTCCATTGCAGGGTGAGCAGGCTAAACTTGGTCCATGGCTGTCTGCTCCAGTAAAGCACCCCCCTCTAGCACCTCCCAGCTTCTGGCCTGGGCCACTGCAGGCTTGTGGCTGCATTTTCAGAATCAAAAGTGAATGTCTGTATATTTGCTTATTGGTTCAGTCTTTGCATCTTAGACCAACCTGTAGAGATTGAATGAATTCAGCTTTGGGCTTTTTGACTGTCTGTACTAAGTTCGAGAGACAAGACTATTTAGTTTTATGTATAGAAAAAAGAAGAGGTATCAGTATATGAGAAGATATTTACTATTTGTTTCTGAGAAGAAACCAGAGGATTTATTTAGTCAAGGTCTGAGGTGGGAAAGGAGAACAGAGAGAAGTCCGAATTTCAAAGTTGGAAGGATGCCCAGTGGGAATTACCAGTGAAATTAAATATATGAAGAAGGAAAGATTATGAGAGAAATCTGAGAAATTCCATGTTAGACATGATGGGACAAGTTTACCCATGTTGCATCTTCACAGAAATTAGAGTGACAAGAGGGATGGATTTGGTCTGTTTAATTTGAGAAAGGAAAGAAACATTAGGCCTTTAGCTGCAGACAGAGTAACTTCAAAAATGTACTTGGATCATATCAGGGCCTTGTTACATAGTAATTTTGGGCAGCTCCTGGAGCTCTTAACAGCTGGATTGTCTGCACATTAGCACATGAAAGTAGTTTTAAGCACTCATTAGGTAGTTCAAAGTTACACCACTCCATGGCAGGAGTATGTCTGATATATATTACCCAGCTTGTGTTACACTAAAGGTGCAGACAGAAGTGCAGCTCCCAGCTGTAACTCTGAATGATTTTTGCAAAGTGCTCTGAGTTACAACATTACCCCAGACCAAACAGAAATTCAGTGTTGGTTCCAGGGAGAAGGGGAATCTGGAAGCAAGACTCCTAGACTGTAGCCATAGCAATGGCCAGGGCTCTCTGCCAGTGCTTGCTGTTTTCAGAATGGGAGGGGGGAAAGGCAGTGGAAGGGGCTCGTTCTTGGGGCTTCCCAGCTGGTGCTGAAGGGTGGGGTGGGTGACTTGGAGCACCCCAGGTAGGACGGGGGGTGGGGTCTGCAATATACCTGCCCCATCCTCCAGAAGGGCTGGAAAAAAACCCAGACTGAACACCCTCTGCTCCCTTTCCCCACTCCCATTTTGAAAACAGTGACAGGCTGGGAGTTCTGCAGACACAAATTACAAAAGATGTTACAGTTTGAAGCATCTTTATCTGATACCTCATGCAATGAGGGGTAAGTTTTTCACCCAATCGGCCATTTTTTAAGCTATTGGCAGCCGTGCACTTGTGTTTGGTGGCAGCTATAAGCTGCTTTCTGTGGCCAGATCAGGCAAAATTTGTCACTTCTGTCTGTACCTTAAGGTGTAGCCACTCTAAGCTACATCTCAGTGTAAATGATTCTCCCCTAACCCCACTCTGGCCCATATCAGGCCCATGATCACCAATACCCCAGATCTCTGCTTACTGCCCCCTGACCCCCACTTACTTGTGGCTGCCTGCACTGTCCATCTCAGGGAAGGGTTAACTTGTCTGCTCCCACTTCTGATTTCTGGGCAGGCTCAGCCCAAAGAAGAGCAGCAGCTGGGCAATGTTGCCCAGACAAGTGGGTTATCCCTTCCCTGCCTGCTCCTTGAGACAGACAGCATAGATCGCCACAAATTAGTGGGGGTTGGACAGAGGAGCTATGGGAACAGAGGAAACTCCAAGGAGTAGGAGGGGAGCCCCAGGGGCAGAGGGGAACCAGGAAGGGTTCTAGGAGGTGGCAGCCTGGGGGGCAGCATGGGAAGGGAGGTGTGCTTCTTACCCTTTCAGTCTTCCAGGCCC
>NW_005841848.1:5055850-5067838 GCF_000455745.1 Alligator sinensis | reverse complement strand
GAACTGTGACTGCTCCAAACTCGAGCTAGTGCTAACAGCAATCAACATTTGTGTGGCTTACTGTGTAAGGTGTAACAAAGGCCTTTTAGAAAATAAGTGGAAAGAATTTCCTTTTTGTTTCGTCTTTGGAGAGTTTGATAAATACAGGATAAATGTGCCTTTATGGTGCTTGCTTATGGTATTTGTATGATTAACAACAATTGTTGTAAACATGATTGTATTTCTTATCCACTTTTTCCTTTCTGTAGTGCAATACTAACTATGCTATACTATTACTTCCCAAATAGAGAGAACAATATAGCTTTGGAAACTCAATGTTTCTTTGTTTCCTGTTTATTTTTCTTCTTATGTAGGTCATGTTAGCAGATTTGAACCCAAACGTTGGATAAAAAAATAAAATCAATACAGACTTAATAAGCAAGCAGAGTAATTTATCTATTATATTTTATCCCTATACATGTATTTATTATTATTTATACAGTACCCAGAATTGTGTTAAGGGATTTACAGAACAGATAAAAAAAAAAAAAGACAAGGTCATGGCTCCCAAGGAAGTGCAATCTAATTTTGGACATGAGAAAAGAGAAGAGGTGAGGGGTGAGGAAAGGCAGGGGCTAGAGCAGTAGTACCATATAGTTACTAAATTGCATTTTTATCACACAGGTCAATGGGTCAAATTTACATGTAGTTTAAAACAGGTTCACATCTCAGGAATATCATCACCCATTGACTTTGAAGTCAGACCAGAAATAATTTATTTAATTAACTTTACTAGCCAATTACATTAAATAATCTACCATACAGGATTATTTACATGAATTAATCAATAAATTAAACAACCAAGATGAGAGAGCCCCCCCGCCCTTACCTGGCAACATGCCTGCCTTCTTTCTTTCTATAAAGCTCCAAAGGGCTTCTGTAACATGTTTAGAGGCTCAGCAAACTCAGGCTATTTTGGACCAAGGCAGAAAGTAAATTCCAGAATAGTGGGATCTCAGTAGGTACTCCCTGCTGAAGCACATTTCTTTCATAATGAAAGAGCTCTGGTTATAACAGCAGTGGCAGTGTGGCACAGGGGGAGAGGAGGTGTTTCACGTTGGCAACTTTGAGGCCATTTTGCAGCTAAAATTAGTCTGTAGACTGTAATAGACTTGCAGGCATACAAGTTCTGAATTTGACTCTGAAATGTGCAGTAGATAGTAAGTACTCATCTATCAAAAGGTCAACAGAATTCTGAGTTTAAAGGTTTCATTTAGCAGTCAAGAAAGGCTGGATTTGGTCATTTTGAAGATCACTAGCTATTCTGTAAGAAACAGATAAAGATGAGTAAGGGTAAGTAACTGTTCATGTTTTTTTTCCTTTAGCAAAAGATAGTTAGACAAATCTATACCAGATAGGTGCAGGAGAAAATATGAAATTAGTGTTGGGGAAAGATATATTTCTGGTGGAAAAAATATCCTGCCAAAGTGAGAGTGCCAGTGCTATACACAGACAAGCTTTATATTAATTATCTATGTTCATAAAGTAAGAATGATTACATCAATAAAGGGTGACTCATAGTTAAATGGTGCCTTTCAACCATAAGACATCTATTGAGAACAAACACTGTGCTCCAGATTGAAGCCAACTAATGCACTAACAACATAATTACAATGATTGCAGCTGCGACAAGGGGTATGAGTGGCTTTCACCCGCAGCATATAACAGCTTACAAGAAATATAATTCTGTTAGTTAAGTATATTGTAGATCTCATTATGAGTGCAACTACTATGCAATTGGATCTAGTGGTTTAAACTAGACACTGTAGAAATTGGTAAAAGCTGAAGCTATTCAAACTGTAACTAAAGACACTAGCCACAAATGCCTTGTTGTTGTTGTTGTTGTTGTTATATTGTTGTTATTGATTTATTCTGAGTTAGTACCTAAGAACCCCAGCCATGGGCCTGGACATCCCCCATAGCCCTCTCCATGCTCAGGGCTATACAAACACAGATCAAAAAGATGGTCTTAAAGATCTGAAACTCTAGGTATAACATAAGACGTAACAGGTGAATAGATACACATTTGTGGGCAAATACAAGAAAATGACACAAATATTTGTGTGGTAGGCAACAATTACAGCACACCAACTAGCTGTTGTCAGGGTTTTTTTGTTGGCATCAAGGCAAAACAGGCAGAGTTGATTTAGTGGATGTTTACAGAAAGCACCTCCCAAGCACGAGGGGCAGCATGGGAGAAAATACACATTTGTTTCCTCTTTTAAGTCATAAAAATTGACATTACAGGTCAAACAGGATGAAGTCTACAAAAGTATTTAAGAGATGGTAGGTAGGGTGGAGATGAGCTAGATTACATCTGATGTGATGGAGAAAAGGGGGAGAATGTCAGAATGTAAGGAGAAGAATAGACATGATCAAAAGGACAAGCCAGAAAATGATATTTGCAACAGCATTTTGAATCGATATTGGTAGGAGAATATTGCATTTGCCAAGGCTTGAGAAAATAATATTTTGGGACTTGAGATGTGAGATTATAAATGCCTGGAGAGTTTCAGTTTTTTGAATTAAGAGGAAAGACTGAATTTTAGGGATGTTATGCAAAAACAATCAGCAAGATTTGAGCACCCCTAAATACCTCTGAACACAGCCTTCATGTGGAGACCAGAAGCATGAGCTGACTGGAATATGGTGTTTCACTTTTGGGCCTGACTGACAGGCAAGGTAATGGTGATGTCCACAGTGATTGAAAAAGTAAGGTGGAAGGAGAGGGGTTAGTGACAAAAATTAGGAACAGTGTTTTGGATTCACTCAGTTAATGTTCAGCTAATGCCTGGACACCTTGAGCTTTTAGTTTTCATCTAAGAAGTTAGGTCTGGAGTAGAGAGGTAAATTTGTGGATTATGTGCATAGCTGAATATTTGTAGATGAGACACCTTTGAATCCAGAGATGAGGCGGTGAGCTGAGGACCAAGAATGGAGCTGCATAAACTTCATAATGAGCTGAATATAACAATATATACCATTTGCATTTAGTGTCACTTAACCTACATAGAAAATTAAATATTCCTGTGCTTTAAAACTTACTGAAATATGGTCTCCATTAACATAGGTTATCTAATGGAGGAAGTAGGTAGATGAAGCACTGTAGGAGCATGGAGTACATAGGATGCAAAGAGGGACAAAGCTGACAAGAGGAAAGATGAAAAAAGGCTTTAATTCTTGGACTCATTTTAGTCAGGAAATATATTTATGGAAAGGTGAAAGGCTTTCCTGTAAGGGTCTAGCCTCTGTTCATCCACTGCAGCTCCCTGTGGGGTAAAAGATTCAACATTATGTATTTGTTATTTATGTCCTGGGTGATCCAAGTATGGGGCAACATTCTCAGCTTATGAAATCAATACAGCATTTATTTTTCATCAGACTTGTATAAAGAAAGCTGCTTATAGATTTTTTTTTATGTTTTACTTTTTCTCTTTCTATAGAATCAAAAGATTTTTTTTATGAGTTTCCACTCACTTTTGCAAATACTCTACTTCTATTTTTGTTCAGTTTTGTCTATAAACATGACAGTGGGTAAAAGTTGCATACATTCACATAGATTTCACAGGGGAGGAGAATGTTTTGTGCAAACATTAGCATTACTGAGAATTAATGTTCCTCAAGTATTAGAATTAAAGCAAAATATCAGTATCCAAAAATGTTCAAGAATTTAGAAATTTGCTAGGTGTGCCAGCAAATATTTGGAAGAACTTGGGGGAAACAATAGATCATTTAACACAACTATAATTTGGATTTATTCCTAAAACGTATCTTCCTTAATGCTTCTTTCCATATCTCATCCTTGAAGATGCTTTTCTAGAATAAAAGCACAAAACATTTAATTTTTACTACTGATTAATTTTGGCCAATGAAACAAAAGTCATAATAAGTTTTTTAAAAGTTATATAGGGTGGGATTTTCAAAGGAACCTAATGGAGGTAGGTGTGCAAATCCTGGTGAAATTCAATAGGAGTTTGCAATGTCCTTTGGCTCTATTGAAGTTCTGAGATGCAAACAGTATCTCAGAGCATTCAATGAATCCAGCACTTTGCTGCCTTAAAACCCATCTGTTTTGGCAGATTCTACCTCTATAGGATTCCACTCTTATAGAAAAATTCTTACTGTTTAGTGAATGTGTCATGGACTTTGCTTCTTGTAGTTTAAAGCTTCTACCAAAACTATATGTGAAGTATATTCACCTTATGTGATTGCTCTTAAAACTGGATTATATCAGTTGGGCTTGTGTCATTAAGTTTACTGCACTAGGTTGGTGTAACTGATTTTTAAATGGATAGAAGAGTGTGTACACAAAGTTTAAGACTTATTGTAGTAGTCAGATAAGACCTATGAAAATAAGACTCCATGGAGAAGCAAAGTATGTTAAGGAAGCAGAAAGGATATGACCAGACAAGGCAGTGAAATCAGATTTTATTGGAGCATTTCTTATGTGCAATGAGCATTTCTTATGTTTGCTGATGGGGGTGCTAGTTTTCACTATACTATACAGTACAGAGAAGACTTCCCAAGAAAGTGCTTATGTTCCTAGAGCATATAGTAAAACTATATAGTAAAACTACGACTATATTTAAAATTCATGATCCAGAACTAAAAGAAACCTCAACACCATATTAAAAGACACTCAAATGTCACTAGCAATCAGGGCTCATAGTAGAGATGATATCTTTTATTAGACCAACACGATTTTCACAAAAAAATGTCTTCAGTTGCAAGCTTTTGGGCACAAACACCCTTCATCAGGCATCGGAGAAAAGATTGTAAAACTTCTCTAGGGTAGAAATGAAATTTCATATTTCATAGGATTTCACAGAGGAGTCAGTAGACAGGAAACTTCTCTGGGCAGGCAGTTCATAGCTGGTATGGAGTCTCTCACCTCTTGTGAGGTTCTGTTATGATGAAAATTACCTTGAAACAAAGGCAGGAGCAGTATCTCAGGTTTCAGGTGGTCAGAGGTGCTTCATCCTTGGGAAAATATTAAGATTTCATTAAAATTTGATATCTTTCATGTGTCATTCGATATCTTTCAAATGTTACTAGGACACTAATATACTATATTTTAGTAGTATAGTCAATACTCAGTAGTCAGTAAACCCATGATGATGCATCGGGTTTATGAACATCCTTGTGTAGTATCCAGCTGTGTCAAAGATTTGAACTGAAGTTAGGTATGCACATTGGCAACATGTAGTGGGTACACAAGGGTACACACGCATGCCCTGAGATTGGCCATGCTCCCCTTGGAAGAGCCAGCTGCAAAACCAGAAGTGCTGGCGGAAATGCACTTCCAGTTTTGTTGCTGGCTCAGCGATCGGCCACTGGGGGACCTCCCTCTCCCCTGGCTGGTGATCGGCCATGAGGGAATGCCCCCCCCTCCCCCCAGCTGGCAATTGGCAGCTGAGGAACCCTCACCCCCCGTTGGCGATTTGGTGCTCCCCCAGACTTGGGTGGCACCAGTCACCCATGGGTATGACTAACCTGAAGTTGATAATAGTTGACTTAATTATAGAGCTGTTCTTAAGCAGCATATTCCGAATGGAGCCAAGACTTTAGTGCCTATGTATTCATTCATACTTTTGTCCAAGTTTGTAACTGAGCATTGGACTGAAAAGCTTTAACCATGATTTGTTAACACACTTGTGAAATTCTTTGTCCTCTGTACCAATCAAACAAAAGTTTTCTGCAACAGAACAGAGTAACCCCCCCTCCACAAAAAAAAAACCCAACACAATTTTTTAAGAGCCATGCCCATAGCTCTTTAACAAGTCATCTGAGTTATAGAACAAGAAGCTACTTTCAAAGCTATTGGTTATTACTACCTTTGATTACAATGTAATTTTGATTACAGTGTGACCGTGAAAGATGGGCATCCCACACACCCTGGCTGAAATCCTGGCTGAATTAGTGAGTGACGAATTTGTATTTCAACACATTTTGAACCAATATTCCTTAAGAAACTAAAGTAATCTGAAGTGGGCTTTACCTGCAATTTTGTTTTCACACAGATTCCCTGTAAGAGTAACATGTCATTTTCCTTCCAGTTTTACCAGTGAAGTGCTCTCTTGGACTGGTATAATCATTTCTCTAGTTACTTTTCAGCACGCAAACCCCACACTTTGTTTTCATTAATTCTTTTCCCCCCCACACTTTTTCCTCTAAGTGTTAGATGTATATTTTATCTGTGCAGATAAAATACCGTTTTTTTTCTGGAGGAAGTAGTCCGTTAACAACTTTTCCTATATTTCTGGGCATATACTCAGTATAAAAAAGGGTTGGCTGCTGGTCTGCAGTATGTTGGTCACTTCCAGTCTGCAGTTTGCTGGTCCGCAGCCACTTTTGGTCCAGTAGCCAACCCTCCTGTGAACCAGCAGCCAGCCCTTCATGGCCCGATACCAAACCATGGCCCAGGGGTTGGGAACCCCTGCATTCAATGGGACAGATAAAGAGCTGTTTCCAGGAGAACTCCTTAACTTAGAAAAGCAGAGAGAGAACAAAATTCAGCTCTGTTATATTTCTGTAAACACAGAGTAACTATTTGGTAAGAGAGCAGAATGTAGCAAAAGTAGAAAATGTTCAAGGGCTATCTTTTTTTGCATTCCTATCATGCATAAATTTAGAACACACAATCCTATGAGGAAAATATTAATATTTTTGTTTTTCAAATTTAGTCTGATTTTGGGTTATCCCCTCCCCTGCCCCCCCATGAGCTCTCTTCCTCCTAGTTTCCCTAGTTCAAATACGTGTTTGTTGCTTTTCCATGTGCTATATTCCTTTTAAATATAGATTTTTTAGGAGTTAATTGGTACTGTTTTGCTAGTAGAACTGTGCAGGGATAGTTCCTCCTAGGTAAGCACATGAAATACCTTGCCCTGTAAAATACCTTGCTATCTTATCTGTTGTTTATCTATTTTGTATAGGTGTTTTTATATATGTAATAATACAAGTGCTAGCAAAAAATGGATTGAGTACAAAGAGATGATGTAAATAGTCCTTGAAAGTTACTAATTCTATACACCTTTGTTGGCTACTCAGTTGGCAGTTGGAAGTTTTCAAAGTGCTAAAACATAACGACAATCACTTTTTTTCAGGGAACAGTTCAAGAAACCATGAAGTTGTATCATTTACCAGTATTTCTCTTATGCTTGCCTCATTATCTGCAGAATATAAACTTTCATTTATATAAAACAAATTCTCAGCTAGTTATAATAACTTCTGCATATGAAACAATGCAGTTGATAAATTCCTGAGATTCAGTGCTGTTGTTGCAGCTTCCAAAGTTCCCTGTTCATTTTATAAGCTCCTCCACTTATTTATATGTATTATTCATTTGTATTATAATAATGCCTTGAGGCCCCAAGTGAGCCAGTGCTTGCTGCTTTATAAGCCTATAGCATTAGAGTTTTGGTCCCTGGTCCAAATTATTTACATAGCATTCAGTAAAAACAAGACAGGCATAGCACAACACTTGAGTGCCAGAGTTGGAAATAGACTTCAGACTTCAGAGTTGTTAGTCCAGTATCTTTTCCAGAGCTCTAGTCCAATATTATTTCCAGCCCCAGGGACCCTGGGTTTTTTAAAGTGCTTTGCCTGCAGGGGCAGGCAGGGAAGGCTATCAGGTGCAGGGTTGCCAGGTTCCCTGGCGGGGATGTTGGCACTGGATTCACAACCCAGTCCCGATACCTTGCCCCAGGTGAGCACAATCTTTAGACTGACCATAACGCTTCCAGTTGATAATAGGCAAATTTTATCAATACATAGTGATTGGAAATAAGAGCAATGCAGACATAACAAGCAAGATGATTACAACATTCATTACCCAAATTCCCCAGTGCCCAGTATATACACAAGGCAAGTGGTCCATCTGGCCGATATGTAAACATCACCTTGAGGCTCTCTGCTTGAATGTCTCATGTCAGCAACCTTGGAAGTCAGGGGCCAATGCCAACTGCCAAATTGCTGTTTTGAAAACTCCTCTTTTTTTATTCTTTCTCCTCCAGTGACTTCATTTTTGGGCATTGGGGATTGGTCTTCCTGTGGTCATCATACTGTCTATGTTCTGTTTTGTTAGCCAAAATCCTATTTTCCTAAACCTATCACACTCACAAGCCTTAATTTGGTCATTTCATTTGAACTCGGAAATCCCAAGGGTTTTTGCATTTAGGCACTGTAGCCCTGGAGCCAGGCCTATCTTATTATGAAAATAAAGTTTGGATGTTTTCAGTTTTCCAGGAGGTATATTTCCATTGTCCACAGATACCCTGTCTTCCCTGAAGGCTGTGAAACTATGTAACAAAACAGGCTTTTAGAAATAAATTAACCCTTGTTGCTCTGGACCATAGTTCTAATACAATATCTATTCTACATATTAGCAAAGCTCCACATATCATTTTCTAGCCATCAAGGGGGACACAGAGAGAGAAAACTACTTGTTCAATTTATGGTGCCATACAAATGAACCACAGAGACGGTCCACATATTTTGTGGAACATCTTTGTAGTTATTTTTCCACTTTAGGCCACCAAAATTGACTGCATGTGTAGTACTGCTCCTATTTATGGCATGATTAATATCTTAATTGTATCACAAATGTAATGTATTCCAGGTACCTTAAAAATATATGTAAGGGCCTTGTTACACCTTACGTTATAAGCTGAACAAATGTTAATTGACTTAGTGTTGTTCAGCTTAGTGGAGCAGTCACTCCTTAAGACAGAAAATCATCTCTGACTGTCCTTCACCTGCACAGCTGTGACTTGCTACTACAGGGTTGGTGAGCAGGGGCAGAACTAGGAGTTAGGGGCAGGACTGGCTCACTGCTCCTGCTGTGCTGAAGCCCTGGAGTGCCTGGCAGTTGTAGTGCCTCATGCCTCCATCCGGACTGGCTCTCTGCTTAAGCTCTGTGGGGCCCAGTCCTTTTTTCTCCAGAGCCTGCCATCCCATACCACTCCTGCCTGAGCTGCTGGCTGGCTGGGTACCACCTGACCTCCAAAAAGGATTGGGCCCCTCTGAGTTCAGGCAGTGCCTGGCTGGCATGGGGAGGTGAGCTCCAGAGGAAAAAAAAAAAGGATAGGGTCCTCTGGACCTGTACATATGCCCCAGTGGAGCCATGTAGCTGGAGCAGGGTAGATCTCAGTAGCTGCAGCATGGCAGCTTAAATCCGATTTCTATTGACACCACACTGCCAGGCTGTGCAGGGTCTGGCCACCAGCTCTCCCTGCCTGTCTTGCCCAGCAGCAACTATGATTGGCAGGTGCCTGAAGCCCCTGAACCCCCTATAGCAGCTGGGCACAGTGCAGGTCTCGATACTGCCCATCCAGGCTGTGCCATTTATACCTGCCTCCCAAGCCCAGCAGGGGTGGGAAGTCCTGTCCCTGTATTACCCTCCTGGCATGTTTCCAGACTGCTGGGCCCAAGCAAAGCAAGAGAGCTCCAAGATTGCAGTGCTGACTCCATCTGGCAGGAGGAGTGAGCAGGTTCTGCCTGTAGCTCTTAGTCCTGGTCCGAGAACATGCTGGGGGTGGGAGGGAATATGGGGCCCCCTGGACCTGGAAATATGCCCGGCAGAGCTGGGCAGCTGGAGCAGGGTGGAGTTCAACAGCTGTAGCACTTCCCACCCCTGTCAGACTTGGGAGGCAGCTGTGAATGGTGTAACCTCCCTGCCTGTTCTGTGCAACTCCAGCCTGAATGGGCAGTGCTGAGCCCCATGCTCCATGCTTGGAGCCACCTGACTGCTATGGAGCATTCAGGGGCTTCAGGTACTTGCTAACCGCAGCCACTGCTGGGCAGGCCAGGCAGGGAGAGCCAGCAGCCTGACCCTGCATAGCCTAGAGGAATATAGGGTCAGCAGAAACTGGCTTTGAGCTGCCATATTGCAGCCACTGAGCTCTGCCCTGCTCCATTCACTTGGCCCTGCTGGGCAATGTGTCTGGGCCCTGGGGGACATGCACCAGGTGGGAGACATGCTGCAGCAGATTGTGGGGTTGAGCATAGGTTCTGCTACACGTCAGGGGGAGGGTTGAGCACCAGCCTGCCACTCCCCACAGGCATCACAGTGTGAGTCTGGACTGGGCATTTGGAGCAGCAAGCCAGTCTGGAAGGAACTTCAGATGCTGGGTGCTCTTGGGCTGTGGCACTGGCTCTGCCCAACAGAAGCACTGGGGGCCAAAGGCACCATGCCTGGCCCAGCTGTGCCCTGGTGTCTCTGCCCTGACTTAGGAGGGGCCACTGCATTCTGGGATGCTGGAGGACTTGGACTTGGGCAGAAAAGCTGTGGAGAATGGCCACATCTTAATGGAACAGGAGCAAAGTTGGCAGACTAGAGATAATCCTGCCCTGGAATGGCATAACTTTGAGCCAAATAATGAGTGCTTTAAGCCACTTAAAAGGTGCTGACATGCAGCCAATCCAGGTCAAGAGCTCCAAAAGCCACCTAAAATTACTGTGTAACAAGGCTTTAAGATATCGCTGTTGTAAAAAGAGATGATGCACTAAATTCTTAATGGTGTAACTGGAGTACAGCTCCCGTGGAAATATCTGGGCTAAATTCATGCTGATGTAAGTTGTTGTATGAATTACCCTTTGAGCATTATGTGTCAGTCATAAAGTTAGTTTACATTTTTAAAATAGTGCAACTTTGGCAGACTTGGAATAAATTCAATGTAAAATAATTGAAGGCTCAGCAGGTACTAAGGGACAAATTTTTGGCTGGAGCTCCACTGAAGTCAGTGAAGCTTCATTATTTTACACTAACAGAGGGTTTGTCTCTAATGACACAGCACAATAGACTAGAATCTATTGGGACTATTTCCTTTATTAAACAGGTATATGAGTATAATAAGGGGAGGTTTAATTAGAATTTTAAATACAGTAATGAGGAGATTGGCTCATGGAAAGGAAAGTTATAGGAGTATGGACAATAGTAAATACTGAAAAAACCCCACCCACCATCCTGTGGGGTTTTTATTTGACTGATTCTGAGGCAGCATGCTCTGCACCCAAGAGAAAAAAAAAATCAATATTTTTTGGACCTTCCTGAGAACATGGTTATAGACTTGGCAAGTAAAAAAACTTCAAGAAATAATGAGACATAACCAGGTCCACTTGCAATTACAGCAGGAACAGCTGCATTTAAATTTGTGCTGACATAAAGGGCAACTTTTAAAAGCACCTTCCTGACCTATGAGGCTAAGCCCCAGTGAATGTCAATGGAACATAGGTTCCACTGTCACGTGGGCACTTTTGAAAATTCTCTCCCCTGATGATGACAAAAAAGGTTATGTGCTACTCTTCAATCAAACACCCCTGATGATGACAAAAAAGGTTATGTGCTAGGCTTCAATCAAACCCCCTCTGCCATGCTGCCATGACAAGTATTGAAGGAAACATGGTATTTTCATAGAAGCAGCGTACTATTAGAAAGGAACCATTTCAAGTGTTTCAGATTGAATATTTGATGTAACTCTAGGTTCCACACTGCCAGCTGAATCTCAACAGAGGAAAAAGTGATATAGATTTTTGTGCCAAAAAAACAAAATGATGTTCTATGGAAAAACATTACACCAAATTCTCACAGGTATGTGCTGAGTGAAATGTGTTTTGGTTTGAAATAAGACTATTTCAAAGGTTAAGAAAGTCTCTTTATGTTTCTCCTAAAAGTGATATAAAGTGATCTGATCACACCCGATCACGAAACCCTGATTCAGTAAACCATCTATCCCTAAACGGTAAAGCTTAAAAGCACATACTTAACTTTACATACATTTATAAATGCTTTTGCTGCTATGAATAAATATAAGCACATGTTTAATTTGTATAGTTGAATTGGGACTAAAAGCATGAATTAGTCCTTTGTATTCAACTTCACTTCTAACCATTGATCAATAGTGCATCCTTTCTTCTGGTGTATAAGTGCTACAGTTTTTGTCATTGTGACTC
>NW_005841848.1:5023724-5055840 GCF_000455745.1 Alligator sinensis | reverse complement strand
CTCTGATGCCTATTGAAAAAACCTAAAATTTGTCAGGTGCTAAAATGAATAAATTGTATTTGAGATGATAAAGTTATTTCCTCTAATAAATATTCAGCAAAACTCATATTTGCATATTCACTATTGGACAAGGACTCCAAGCGTATCTGGAGCTGCCTTCTAGTTATAATAATAAAAGAGAATATGCCTTGAAAATTACAAAGGCATTCAAAGAGAAGAGAATTAGCTCTCATTTCTTCCTATACCTTGCCTTGGGTCTCCTGCAGGTTAATTTTTTTTTAACTTTCATTTTTCATTCTCACAAATAATTAGGCCTAGAAAGATTTGGATAAGCTTCAGATGAGAATCCAGCTTTACGGGCTTGTCTTAGCCAAGATTCTGAACCTTTTGAGGTTAGTAGTTAAACACCCAGAAAAGGTTGCTTCTCCATTGTGCCAATCACTCTTCTGAAACAATAAACAGAACATGTATTTTCACTGCACTACAGAGCATCAACAAAATTGTTCCGTCACTTAATACAGAATGTGGTGAGTCAGACTCATTGGAGTCCGATGTAACATGCTGTGCTCCAGGGTAGGCAGTAGGTTCATTCTGCTTGCATTCATGACATACAGCACAGATTCTATTGTTCCTTAATAATTGAATAAAACAACGGAGATACATGGATGAGATGTATGGCATTTCATTCAGTGGAAGAACCTAGGTTTCACAAGGAAAAAAAATATAATCCAGAGTGTAGAAACCGGTTAAGAAAACTGTTTTAAGTTATGATGAGAGTATATAGAATAGATACTCTACGTTGTGAATGGTAATTGCACTTCATAGGAGCTGTATGCTTGCAAACTGCAAACGTTAAAACACTGAATGTACTCAGTAGAACAGTGGAACAGTATCTTTAAATATATGTTGCTGAATGCTATATTTGAGGCCACCCAGAGGGTGTAACTTGTTATTTGTGTGACAGCAGCACAACCAAGAAAGCCTCTTGTGCTAGGAACTGTTTCAGATACATGGTAAGAAATAGTCTCTACAAAAATCTTACCCAAAATTGAGTGAGGGGGGAAAGAGGGGCACATACAGATGAAGTGATTTCCCAAAATGGTTCAGAAAGACAGTAGCAAAAGGGAGGAACAGTTCCCCGTCTCCTCAGCCTCAGTCTATTGCTTTGGCCTTTGTTCTTTTTCAAGGTCCTAGAGAGAATTTCTCACAACATAATTTCCTTATGCCATGCATTTCTTAGAGGACCAGACTATAACATCTGGTTCAGCCACCTGCATATCCAGAGTCACTGTTTCACCTAGATCCTCTTTATGGAACTCAGTGACCCATTTGAGGCCCCAGAAGGTTCAAGTGCTGCATGCTACAGGCAGAGAAAAAGAGATCGAAGAGCCACCAGTGCCCAAGGCATCTACACTTGCAGGGCACTGACTAGGTAAACTATGCCCAGATTATTCTAGTTGGTGACTGACAGCCCATGCTGCAGAGAAGGATAAAGAGGGGGAAAAATAAAAAAATTAAGGTTCTTGCTAATCTGAGCAAAGGAAAAAATCCTCCTCATTCCAGATCTGGCGATCGGTCCATTTAGCCCTGACTGCATGAACAAGCCTCACTATCTAGACATCTAAGAAAGAGAGGGGTGGCTTCCATCTCAGTGTATTGGTCTACTCATGTCCTATCTTCAGGGGTGGCTAACAGCTGATGATTCAAAGGGAGGCAAAACCACCCTCAGTGTGTCGTGGCAGAAAATTCCATAATGACCTCTGTGCATGATCAGCTAAACCTTTGAAGCATGAGATTTGATTACAGTCATTCATGTAATGCAAAGTGGTAAAGGATGTTTCACACAATGCAGGAAATACTTTTAGTCCCATAACTGAAGATGGAAATTAGATTAATATATTGAGTGACTAAGCCAGAGAAGAATTCTATGACTGTTCAGCCAGCCCTTGGCACACCTAGGCTATAGAAAATTTCCTAGAAGCCAGATTAAAGCATATCTTTCAGAAAGATATTTAATTTTGTCTTAATAACTCTAAGTGATGTTACACATGATGAGTCTACCACATTCCCTGCTAAGCTTTTCCAATGTTTAATTACCCTACACTCAGAAACTGCATTTTATTTCAAGGATGAATTTGTCTTGCTTCAGTTTCTGGTTATTGGATCTTGTTATGACTCTTGTCAGCAAGTTTGAAACACCCCCTACTATCAGATAGCTCTATCATGTATATTTTGTTATCAAACCTTTGCTTTGATAAGCCAACTGAGATCCTTCAGCTTCAGGATGCAAGTTGTGTGTTCCCCTTACTACTCATAGATCATAATGAGTGCATCTACATATGTGCTTTACTGCGGAGTTCGCTAATGAGCTCTGCAGTAAAGCATCACTGTCTACATGTGCTGGTATTAGGGTGCAGTAGATGAATTAACTCCGCTGTAAGATAGTACTGTCCCAGACAGCACTGTCTTACAGCAGAGTAATTAAGTATGATAAAATGCATGTGTGGATGGTGACAAGGCTGGGGGCACAAGGGTGCTAAAGTATGCGTGCTGCCTGCTGTACAGCTCCACACTTTAGCACTCTCATGCGCCCCAGCCAGCTTCTCTGCTGTCCACTGCCATCACCCAGAATCTGGAGCTGACTCCCTGAGATTGCTGCCAGCCCAGGGCTGCTCCACCCTGGCTCAAACTGGTGCTGTCCCAGGTGCGTGTGTAGATGCTGTGCCCAGGCGAAGCTGGCTCTGGCTCAGACTGCTCCAGAGTTTATTGTGTCACATTAATTTCACATATAGATGCACCCAGTGGTTGTGTCCCTGTGAGCAGGGGCATGTGGTTGCCACAGGTGAAAAAGCAGCAGCACAAATTCATTCTGCTGCTGTTTTGCCCTGGTGTACCCTCCTGCATGTGGTGCTAGTACAGGGAGAAATGCTCCTGGTGGGTAGGGGAGGCTGGAGCTAACACAGAGCCTGGCTGGCAGCCAGAGCATAGCGGTTGCTGACCAGGCTCCGGGGTTGGGCATTGCACACTGCTGCCCTGCTGCCCAGACCACGTGTGCTGCCCTGCTTTTTTTTCCACATGTGTTTTTTTTGATATTGGGATCTAAATTCATAGATTCATAGATGTTAGGGTCGGAAGGGACCTCAATAGATCATTGAGTCCGACCCCCTGCATAGGCAGGAAAGAGGGCTGGGTTCAGATGACCCCAGCTAGATGCCTATCTAACCTCCTCTTGAAGACCCCCAGGGTAGGGTAGAGCACCACCTCCCTTGGGAGCCCGTTCCAGACCTTGGCCACTCTGACTGTGAAGAAGTTCTTCCTAATGTCCAGTCTAAATCTGCTCTCTGCTAGCTTGTGGCCATTATTTCTTGTAACTCCCGGGGGCGCATTGGTGAATAATACCTCACCAATTCCCTTCTGTGCCCCCGTGATGAACTTATAGGCAGCCACAAGGTCGCCTCTCAACCTTCTCTTGCGGAGGCTGAAAAGGTCCAGGTTCTTTAGTCTCTCCTCGTAGGGCTTGGTCTGCAAGCCCTTAACCATATGAGTGGCCCTTCTTTGGACCCTCTCCAGGTTATCCGCATCCCTCTTAAAGTGCGGTGCCCAGAATTGCACGCAGTACTCCAACTGCGGTCTGACCAGCGCCTGATAGAGGGGAAGTATCACCTCCTTGGATCTATTCGTCATGCATCTGCTGATGCACGATAAAGTGCCATTGGCTTTTCTGATGGCTTCGTCACACTGCCGACTCATGTTCATCTTGGAGTCCACTAGGACTCCAAGATCCCTTTCCACTTCCGTGCCACCCAGCAGGTCATTCCCTAGGCTGTAGGTGTGCTGGACATTTTTCCTCCCTAGGTGCAGCACTTTGCATTTCTCCTTGTTGAATTGCATTCTGTTGTTTTCTGCCCACTTGTCCAACCTGTCCAGGTGTGCTTGCAGCTGTTCCCTGCCCTCTGGCATCTCCTCTTCTCCCCATAGCCTTGTGTCATCTGCAAACTTGGACAGAGTACATTTCACTCCCTCGTCCAAGTCGCTGATGAAGACATTAAAGAGTATCGGTCCAAGGACCGAGCCCTGCGGGACCCCACTGCCCACACCCTTCCAGGTCGAAACCGACCCATCCACCACGATTGGGCTCTGTGCTGCAAATATGCAGCGTGGAGAACCAAATCACATGCACAGGGTGCATTTTGCAGCCTTTCAGGTGCCGAAAAATGCATGTGCGCACTCGTGTCGATGTGGCCAGTGTGGCTCTGCTTTGAACTCTTTTCAGACTTTGACATCTTTCTTGAAGGATGGACACTCCCAGACTTGGATTTAGTATCCTAATAGATGTATTGCCAGTGCTGTTTACTGAGGCAAAATCACTTCCCTGTTTGTACTTGATACTTTCCTTTTTACACATTGAAGCACTTTTGGCAGTGTTATGCTGAACATTTATATTGAGGTGATAATCAATGATGAGTCCTTCTTTGAGTCACTGCTTTCCAAACCAGTGTCTTATCCTGTAGGTATAATGCATGTTCTTGGCTTTCAGATATCTTATCTTCTGCAGCTGGCTTTATTAAAACACATTTTTCTGGATCCTAACAATTTTAAGCAGGCTATTCACACCAATGAATAGTGAGAGTTTGTCCTCATTATTTTCTGCCCTACAAATCTTGTTAGCTACAATGTTTATCAGCAATAGTTTTTATATTATCATCATCATTTAGATTTGATATGCTCTGCATTTTTACTGCACAGTGCAGTCACTGTGCCACATTTTATTCTAGGCACTGAACAAACATTTTTTTTAGACTATTTAAAAAGACCTACCCAAATTGCTGTTTTGAACATATTGAAATTTCAACAGGATCCAGAACCTTAATGATAAGAAGGCCATACTTACAACCATGGATGTCAACAGCCTGTACACTAGTATCCCACATCATGAAGGCACAACTGCCTACCTGAAATACTTTTAAGAACATGGAGTAGACTCAGATTTGCAACATGTCACTTTCAACAACCATCACTTCCTCCAAACCATGGGCACAGCTACTGGGCACAAAGATGGCTCCTTAATATGCCATCCTCTTCATGACACACAAGAAGGACACATTTCTAGAAACTATATGTGCGTTAGATGATGTTATTTTCATGATCTGGACTGAACACCTGGGCTCACTTATTTACTTCCACCATAGGTTTAACAACCATCATCCTTTGACAAGACTTTCTGGAATACTCCTATAACAGCATCAGCTTTCTAGATACCACAATCCAAATCCAAGATGATGCTTACAAACCACTATTTACGGAAAACCCACAGACCACCCCTTCAGGTAGGGGACTAATTATATCCACAAGACCAGGAATCATCCCAAGCACACCAACAAAGCTATTATCTACAACCAGGCCCTCAGATACAACCACATCTGCTTGGAGGAGAGCATTTGTGATTCCTACCTGACCAGTCCAAATTCTGCTTTTATATAACAAGGACACTCTACAGTAGTAACCTGTTACAAAAAGGAATCCCCCTGCAACCATACATCCCTAGTATGTATCGCCTACTCCTCTCTCTTGCCACAATGGATGTGATCAGAAGAATTGCCAAACAATTACAGTCTATGCTCAACAAATATCAGACCTTGAGGGATTACTCTGGTTAGCCCATCCGCACCTGACTTTTAAACAGCTCCCTAACCTTGCCCAAGTCATTATCAGAAGCAAGCTCTCTACAGTCCAACAGACATAAAGAAAGACACAGTCTTGCCTTGGCAAGAAATCATTACCATGTCAGCACATCTCACTGCCCCTACTGTCAATAACCCCCATAACAAAATCATCAGAACCATGGTACCTAAGCATGCCTTCACCAAAATGTGATATATTTGATACAATGTATGACGTGTCCTCATAGCAATTACATGGATGAAACTAAACAGCAACTACACACCAGAATGAACTCTCATAGAAAAGATATATTGAACAGACACCGCTCCCCCACCCCCATTAGAAGAACGTTAAACACAGAACAACGACTCTCTCTTTGATCTCATTATCCTCGTGTTCAAGGGAAATCTACCCAACACCTTTAAAAGGTAAACTTTGGAACAAAAATCCATAAACTGGTTGGACACTAAAAACCAAGGATTAAACACTGATATCAGGTCTTGGCACATTATATTTTATCTAACTCCTGATTTTTTCCACGTAAGGAAGGTGAGAATGACCCTCTTCCCTTTTGATTGGCCTTGATCTCTCAGTAATCAGCTTCTTTTCTTCTATTGTCTGCTGGTGTGTCTGCTACCCCTGGGAATTTCTCTAAACTCCCTCCCTCCCCTCCCTGCTTTTTTTTCTCTGTGCTATGCCTGGCTTCCTGTGATCAGAGACCAGATGAAGTATGTCCTGCATTGAAAAGGTTGTCTAACATCATCCCAACTATATAGTTGGTTCGTTAAAAGATATCACCCTAAGAAATCTTTGCCTCTCACATTACTTCTACAACATCACTCTTATACTATCGAAAATAAAAGAAGCATTCATAAGAAAATAAAAATATAAAATGCAAAAGTATTTCATCATGATCTCATCTCACCTGTTTTTCCCTAATACCAAACATTTCTAGAGGAGCTCTTGGCAACCAGTGGGTCCAGGAATATAACTTATGTGTTGGATCATATGTATCTCTTAATGTAAGTGAAAAATATTGGACAAAATCCAAGACAGAAGACTCAACATTTGTCTCTAATATTTCTGCTATCAAACAGACATTCTATGGTCTGAATCTGAGGATCTTATTAAAGTAACCTGGCATATAACCTGAGGTAATTATTACAACCCAACCCTGTAAGCAGATATAAGCCATCCAAAATGGGTTGAAAGTTAGTGGTAACATGCTAAAAGTAAATAGTAAAGCCCATTTCAGTCCTGCAGATCAGTTAGCTAGATGGCAAACTGTAGTGGACATATAAACAAGGATAATCCAAAGCTTTGATTGCCCTGGCCTCATTGTTCACTCAAGAGTAAAACATAGTTCTTAGTCTTGAAGAAAACAATTATAGATTGTGCCCTGGAAAAGAGCCAATGTGGTTCCCATTTTCAAAAAAGGGAGAAAGGAGGACCCAGGAAACTATAGGCCAGTTAGTCTTACCTCAGTCCTGGGTAAGCTTTTTGAAAGTTATCCTGGTGCATGACCGCAAGGAGCCAACAGGGGAGATTATGCTTAGGGGCAACCAACATGGGTTCATTAGAGGCAGGTCCTGTCAGACCAACCTAGTGGCCTAGTCAGGGGGGACCAGCAGGCATTGGGAGAGTCCCTGTTCCCCTGAGCACTACCAGGAGTGACAAGAAATAACGGTCATAAGTTGGCAGAGGGTAGATTCAGGCTAGATATCAGGAGGCGCTACTTCACTGTCAGGGCGGCTAGGATCTGGAACCAACTTCCAAGGGAAGTGGTGCTGGCGCCTACCCTGGGGGTCTTTAAGAGGAGGTTAGATGAACACCTTGCTGGGGTCGTTTGATCCCAGTACTCTTTCCTGCCATGGCAGGGGGGCAGACTTGATGATCTGCTCAGGTCCCTTCTGAGCCTACCAACTATGAAACTATGAAACTATGCACAGTAAGGTTACTGTGCATTAAAATAAGGCTTAGTAAACTGTGCCCCGGAACAGGGTCTACTCGTGTTCTGGCTTGGGAGAAAATTTGCTCCCAACAGGAGCAGTTGAGACCAGGGATATTCTTGCCCACCTGCTCTGCTTACCTCCACTGTAGCAGCCAGGGAGAGCTACAGGCTCCCCAGGGTGCCAGCCCAGGCCTGGCAGGGGGCATGGGGCTAGTCCCATGTGGGAGTGGGAGAGCTGTCCTGGCAGCAGGGAGTGCTGTTTCTCAGACGTGGGGGTTAGACCCAATCCCCATGTGGCTGAGGGAGGCATCCCACTCAGCAGGGATGTTCATTGTGGTCACTGCCTGGCAGCTACATGGGTATTGGGAGGGTCAGGAGAGGTGTCACTGCCAGGGGGGGGGGAGGCAGATGCTGCCTGGCCATTATGTGGGGATCAAGAGGGTCCCAATCCTCATGTAGTCAGGAGAGGCATCCCTGTTTGGAGGGGACATACACATGGGGATTGGGACCCTCCTGATTCCCATGTGGTCAGGAGAGTTGTCCCTGCCTATCAGGGATGCTGCCTGGTGCCCACGTGGGGATCAGAAGGTTCCCAATCCTCTGCTAGGAAGCATCTCAGCTAGGTGGGGACCCCCTCTCGGCCACAGCCTGTAAATACAAGTAGTAGATTTACTGTGTAATAGCCTATTTTACTATACAGTAACTCAGCGCATAGTTACATAGTGATGCTTTAGTCTACTGCCCAGTAAAATGTGTCATGTAGACATGCCCATAGAGTCTTATATAACAGTTAAAATGGATAAAATAAATCATTATGGGACTGAAAAGCAATAGCAGCAGAAATAATTTATTTTTATAAGTGAAATACATGTTAAGAACTGAGGGCATCTATACATGTACAGGGAGGCTAAAGAAAAAAATGGTGGCAGGGGAGCTTTAACTAAACGTCATTCAATGAGCTTTAGTTAAACCAGCTCCACTGCCATTTTTCAGCGTGGGGATGCTGATACACATGATACTCTGGGTGCTTTAATTGGAGCCGCTCTAAAGCAGCTTCCCTCCTCCACTACATCTCTCGGAACTGCTCTAATTAAAGTGCCTCCCTTCCCCACTACGTCTGTAAACTCCCTGAGGCAATATTAAGTTGCATAACTCCTGCATACTACTAGAAAAATGTTTTATTTCAGCGTGCTATATTTTCTTCTCTGGACGAGAACTGATTTGAAAAGTTTAGGATTCTAAAAGTGAATTGGCACCATTGATCAGTCTTGTGAGTAAGTGATTTTGTAACACTCCTGAAAATCCTACATAATAGGCATTTTTATACATGTTTTGGTGATGGGCAGGGGATGCTTTAATTAAAACAGCTCCAAGAGCCACTCTGAAGCTCCCGGAATGTCTCATGTATCAGCATTCCCACACTTCAAAATGGTGGAGGGACGCTTTGTCTAAAACATCTCAAACGAGCTTTAGTTAAAGCACCCCCATGCCATTTTGAAGTGCTGGGACACTGACACATGAGACAGGAGGCTGGCTGGAGTACGGTAATTACAGTGAATTGGAGCAGCCTCCTGGCTCATGTACAGTCACCCTCCAGGACTTTGCAACTGAGATCAGACATTTGTATTTATGTGGACTCCATTGGCTCCAGGTAGGTTTAAGATCACTCCACTAGGATTCAGCTGCAATATCTGGAGTGTAAAACAGTATTACTTAGAGAGATGTATTTCTGGATGGGATTTGGAGCCTGATCTAGCACACTCTTATTCCTCTGCCTTGTTCAAATTACTGCACTGGTGGGACTCCTGGTATGATTAAAGATTAATCAACGGAGTGGAGGTTTGCTGCGTCAGACCCTAAATCTGTAATTTGATTAATCCGGTGCTTGTAATAACATGCTGCAATCTTCAAAAATAAAAAGGAGGAATACATAAGCAAGATTGGTACCACTCCATGGTTCGCTGAAAATTAATCATGAATTGAGGTTTGTGAATTAAAACTGACAGGCTCTGCAGGAGTTTAAAATATAATGCAATGGATCTCTTGAGAGCTATTTCTTGCATTTTTAGTTATGCAGCATCACTGATTGTGCAGAAGTCAACAGATTTAGTGGGGGAGCAAATGGAGGGGAAATGTTAGTAAATCAAAAGGTTCTTCTGCATTTAAGAATCTGAAACCTAGCTGGATCATTCTAGTGAAAAAGGCCACTTAGACTATCAAATTTAGCCCAACGTCTGCTAATGATTATGGAACCAGTTTCTCTCCCTCTTGGTCAAAAACACTAGTAATCTTATTAAATGCACTGTTACTTTTCCAGCCAACAAAAAATTAGGATGCCTTGATCTTTTTTTACATTTCCATTGACTTTTCCTAAATATTTTTTCTATAGTGGGACCAATTATATAATGAAATGTAATGTGTTCTTAATGGAAATCAACATAGCCTCCTCCTTTGGCCTGGGTTTTATATTTAAAATGAAAACCAAGGCCATGAAAATAAAAAGCTCAGATGTATGTGTGGCAATCAAGGTGTGGTTACTAAAGAATTGGTTGTTGAGGCCTAATCAGCCAGTAGAGGGAGTGCTAGGTGCATGATAAAGTGAAACCTTTGTTCTCAAATGTCATTCAAAATTGAAGGAACCAGAGAAAAGTACCATACCCATCAGATAATGATTACAAATGTCTGAGGAAGAAGAGTGTCTTTTTTTTAATTAGAGCATTTTATACACATTTGTTTGCCAATAATGCAGACTTCACAAGCTAATAACTATAGCATTTAGAAGCTGGCAACAGGATTCAAGTAAAACCTTTGTAAATAAGACCCTTGAACAATACATATTAATAATACTGATGAGCCCTTTATAAGGAATAACAATTAAGACACACAGAATTTAAAAAATGACCAGCTTGTTAAAATAGATGAGGGAGACAGTCAGTGAGCAAGGGAAAAAAAATCCCTTCTCACAATGTAATATAACATATCCTACATACACTGAAATCTGAATCCTCTGATATGATGGCAGGTGTCTTGGGCACTTGGCTGCATTCTTATGCCTCAGATAACATTTATGACTCTTTGGCATAAACTCTTAAGGAAATGGGCAATTTTTGATGCCCCCAGAAACCTTTTTTAGGCACAGCAAAAAAGGTAGTAAATCCAGGAAACGGCACTAACTTAAATGACTCCCTAAAAAAACTTGCTGGTTTTTAGGGCCAGCATTATTGCAGGCTTTCTGTTCCTGGCTTGAGCTAGGTTCATATTCTTTTTGTTTCTGTGTTTACTTTTAAAGTACTTAAAAGTGAGCAAAAAGCCTTTTCCATGCTTTCCTGATAAAAATGTATGCAGAACCTAGGGGTATCTTGAGAAACAAAGTAAAAACATCCTATGTTGGGTCCATGTCTGACCTTTATTGCATCACTACGAGGTCAGAATCTGGTCCAGAGTGGAGAAATGGGTTTAGCATACTAATTATTGCATCAGGACATCCATATTCTCATAAAAGAAGGGCCAGTGGATGGCCTGTGCAGTACTTAATTGCTCTAAAAAAAGCCCCAAATTGCCTGGGTCTTGTGCTAGATCACTACTTGAGTGAATTTCACCACAATATTCACAGTACATCGATACATTAATTCCCTTCTTGGAGCTAAATGGGTTTAGGTCCTGATGTCAGAAAGACTAAAGAATCTGTTTATTTGTATTCACCTGAGTAGTTTCAGAGAAGTCAACAAAACTACTTGCAAGTATAAAGTATGTGCATAAGAATTTGCAATACTGGTGGCCTCCTGAGTTTGTTATGTCTATGAGATACAGCAGCAGGCATTTCATCCTTAGCTGGCACAATTCTTGTAATAGCACAAATTCTTGTAATAGTGGTCTTATGGGCCAGATGTACATACATACTTCATTTGTATAGTTTTAAATGTCTTAGGCATTTACTGAAGTTTAATTTCTACAGGCTGAGTAATCTTTTCAGAAATGAGTGGTATGGCAATAGATTGTATATGAGACACTTATTTAAAACTGAGAAATATTGAATTATTTGTAATATAATTTTATTGAATTATTTGTAATATAATTTTACAAACTATATAGTAATGCTGCACTTGTTATACATACATTTGATTAAATATATGAGATTTGCTATATTGGTAATAAAATATTTGTAAAATAATTTATTTCAGTGTTAGTGAATTGTAAAAATAGTGAGATTCCTATGATATCCAAACCTGAAACAAATCCAGCTTTGCTGTGCTATAGATTAATATTGTTTTTGCTGTTGCTTCATGGTGAATGCCAAGTATTTGATGTTTGCAATACAGTAGGGGGCAGAAAAACAGTGTAGTGTTGTAATATAGTAAGTGATGCCATAGAGATGTTTGGCTTGTAAGTAGGGGCTGCACCTTTTGTTGCAATTTATTAACACTCTTGCTAGTGATTTCCTTGGCCTCTATATTAAAATGAGGTCACAGACTAGGGACAGAAGGAAAACCAGAGAGATAGTAACTTTATATTGCAGTGTGATGTTATATGATGGACATTAAAATGAATAGTTACACTGTTCTCTGGATGGGATTGCATTTGGGATTAAAAATGTCATAATGTCTTTAAAACCCAAATATGTTACAATCTATAGTGGTCTATACTGTTGCTTTAGAAAATTCTATGAAAATGCAAAGAATTTGTATCTTTCTTTCTAGAGGTCTGATTTGAGATTAGATCTTTCTTGATTATGTTTTGTTTTTGTGTTTTTTCACAGTATTTGTAACCAAATAGAAGCAAGAAGTATTGATATACTTCCTGTGTAAAGGTGTAGAGACAAAGGGTACTTCAATTGTGACTGGGCTAAAGGTCATAATTCTAATGGCAAGACTTCTCTATTATAAACCTACTACCCAGCCCTAGGAATTCCTTTCTTAGGGCATCCTGGATCTTTAGCACCTGGCTGATAAACCGTTCTGAGACTTGTAGAGTGTGGAGCAGCTGAACCTCCAAGGAGGCTGGAAGGAAGAAGTTTGGCAGGCCAAGGAACAAGAAAGAGTGAGAGAGAGAGAGAGAGAGAGAGAGACTTGGTACGCAAGCAAGTGGCTTTAATTTTTTTTCTTAAGACTGGTAGCTTGGGTTTGGGAGTAGAGGGGTAGTTTGGAGGTCCCAATGATGTTCTAGGGGCACATGCTGGGGCAAGTTCAAGGCAGAGTGTGGGCTGGGGTCCAGAAGCCAGGTCTGGAGCAGTTTAATGGCTGATATTCTTCAGCCAAGAGAGGATGCAAAAGGGTTTACCCTCTCCAACACCTCCTTCTACAGCAGCAGCTTCTTTTGAGAGCCAAAGTTTGACTGGCACCAACTCAGTGGCTGCTGCTCTGTCCATCTTGAACTCAGTGGCTGGCTGCTACAGCCTCTTCAGCGGAGGTACAGAGGATGGGGGAGGAGGCGTAAGGCACCCTGGTGCCTCCATTTTTGGCACCCCTCCCTTATTTATAATTTTTGTATTAACTCATTTACTGATAATTTCATAGATTTCATAGACATTAGGGCTGGAAGGGACCTCGGAAGATCATCGAGTCCAGCCCCCTGACCAAAGGGCAGGAAGTCAGCTGGGGTCATAGGATCCTAGCAAGATAAGCATCCAGTTTGCTCTTGAAGGTGTTCAATGTAGGCGCTTGAACCACCTCCGGTGGCAGGCTGTTCCAGCCCTTGGGGGCTCGAACAGTGAAGAAATTCTTCCTTGTGTCCAGCCTGAAACGGTCTTGTAGTAGTTTATGACCGTTCGACCTAGTCGTCATCCCTTGGGGCACTCTGGTGAACAAACGTTCCTCCAGATACTGGTGGTCACCCCTGATAAACTTATAGGTGGCCATCAGATCACCCCTGAGCCTGCGCTTTTCCAGGCTAAAGAGCCCCAGGGCTCTCAGCCTGTCATCGTAGGGTCTGCTTCCCTGACCTCTGATCATGCGTGTGGCTCTTCTCTGGACTCTCTCAAGCTTCTCCACATCCTTTTTGAATTGTGGAGCCCAAAACTGGACGCAGTACTCCAGCTGCGGCCTCTCCAAGGCCGAGTACAGGGGGAGAATGACGTCCTGGGATTTGCTTGAGAAGCATCTATGGATGCAAGCCAGCATTTTGGTCGCTTTACTAGCCGCAGAATGCATAATGTTCAGTTAGCCTCCAATGCGGTGACCCTGTAGTGTCACTGGGAAATGAAATACTTTTTCTGGAAATGCAAGTGCTATCATTGTCAGAAGCAGTGTGTCTAGTGCTCTGGTGGCGTTATGTCTTGGGGCTTGGTTGTCTTAATCTGTTTTGTATTTTGTATAATTGAGACCATCTAAGGGAACACAGCAAACTTCATGATCTTTTTGTTTCCTTTTAGAAGAAGGAAACATATACTGTTGCTGTCTTAGTACATGTTCACTTGGAGTGACAATCTTCTAATCATATAAGACAGTATCAGGGATATGCTTTACATGAAATGATGGCAGTCCCATAATCATGTTGCATTTTCTTAGCTTTCACTAACTCTTAAAACTCTGCAAATTCCCATTTCATATGGGACCAGCATCCAATACTAATATTAACAGTACTCTAGTGCTAAATTCTGTTAAACAAAATTACTACAAGTGAGGAGTCACATTTCATTGACACCTTCTTCTAATTTAGCAGTTCTAAATATGAACTGAAGTCTGGATCCAATTTTTTTTCAGTAGTTTCTTTATTACTTTAACATTACTTTCACCAACTCATTGGATTGCAAATAATAGGGATTAGCAGTTAATTCATAGTCATAGAAAATTAGGATTGGAAAAGACCTCAAGATGCCATTTAGTGATTCTAATCTTATCCCTTGCTCAAAGCAGGACCATCCCCAAATACATCACCCTGCCAAGGCTTTATCTAGCCGGGTCTTAAAAACCTCCAAGGATGGAGATTCCACCACCTCTTGGGGGAGCATGTTCCAGTGCTTTGCTACCCTGCTAGTGAGAAGGTTTTTCCTAATATCTAACCTCAACTTCCCTTGCTGCAACTTGAGACCATTGCTGTCATCTGTCACCACTGTGAACAGTTTAGCTCCATCCTCTTTCGAACCCCACTTCAGGTAGTTGAAGGCTGCTATTCAATCCCCTCTCAGTCGTCTCTTCTCCAGAATAAATGAGCGCAGCTTCCTCAGCCTCTCCTCATAAATCCTGTGCCCCAGCACCCTAACCATTTTTGTTGCCCTCTGCTGGACTCTCCAATTTGTCCACATCTTTACTATAGTGGGTCCCCAAAACTGGACACAGGACTCCAGACATGGTCTCACCAGTGCCAAGTAGAGGGAAAGAATCACTTCCCTCTATCTTCTGGCAATACTCCTACTAATGTAGCCCAGTATGCTGCTAGCCTTCTTTGCTACAAGGGCACATGGTAGGCTCATATTTAGCTTTACTGTCCACTGTAACCCCCAGATCCTTTTCTAGACAGCTTCTGCTTAGCTAGGCTGTACCAGCGCATGGGATTGTTCTGTTTCAAGTGCAGGACTTTATGGGAAACTGTACAACATGAAAAAGAAAGAAGCCAAACTCAACAGCGACATATATTTTCTAAATCTTTTCAAGAAACAAAATTTCATTCCCCGAGGACTAAACATCTACAATCCTGATCCTCAAGGGAAACTTACACAACACTTCCCAGAGACTAGCCTATGAGCTCCGTTTCATCTACCTCCTGGATACTAGAGATCATGGACTAAACATAGACATTGGATTTTTGATACATTATAATCTGCCTGGCAACTGACTCCCCAACCAGGCCCTTGGCTTCTTTACTTTTCATTCCATCCAGGAAGAGCACACAGCAACTGCTGAAACTTCCTTAGCCTGACGAAGGGTTTTTGAACCTGAAAGCTTGCTTAATAACTATTTTCCAACTATTTGGGTTGGTTTAATAAAAGATATCAAATTCACCCAAGGAACTTGTCAGACTTTATGGGCACATTCATAAGAGCACACGTGCACTTTGCGGCAGCTCAAAGGCTTTTGGCCACTGAAAAATGCACCCCATGCACGTGATTTTTTCTCTGTGCTGCATATTTGCAGTGTGGAGCCATATTTAGATGCCAGGAAAACCCTGTATGAAAAAAGCATGCCGAATATAAGAGGCATGGCTCATGTGGCAGCAACTTGCACCCCCCAAAACTGGAGCCTGGCCAGCCAGAGCCATGCTCTGGCTGCTGGCCAGGCTCCACATGCCAGGATCGCTGGCCTAACTAGAAGCCTAACTAGTGCCACGTAGAGAGGCATTTTCACTACCATGTTAGACTTCATCTGGAATACTGTGTGCAGTTCTGGGCTCCACATTTTAAAAAGGACTTGGAGAAATTGCAGAGGGTCCAGAGGTGGGCAATACAGATGTTAAAGGGCTTGGAAAGTAACTCATATGAGTAAAGGCTGAAGGAGCTAGGCATGTTCAGCTTGCGGAGAAGGTGCTTTAGACAGGACTTGAGAGCAGTCTTCAAATACTTGAAGGGCTGCCATAAAGAAGAGGGAAAGCACCTTTTATCTCTTGCTGCAGAGAGGAGGCAATGGACCAATGGCTTTAAGTTGCAGCAAAATAAGTTTTGATTGGTTAGCTGGAAAAACTTCTTTACTGTTAGAATAGTGAGGCAGTAGAATAGACTGCCTAGGGAAGTTGTGGACTCTCATTCACTGGAGGTATCTAGGAGAGGATGGACATTCACCAGTCAGGGATGGTCTAGACATAGTTGTTCTTATGTTCTACTATGGATATGTCCCATGCTTCTGGGCTTTGCTGGTTGCTCCTGTCCCCTCCTCCCCCATTCTGCTACATGTGTCAGGGTGGTTTAAGCCTTCTTTAGAGGCATTGGGTGCTAGCTGCAGCCAAGACTTGGGATTTTGACTGGGGTATGCCAGTGTTCCTGCTGGTACCAAAGTTGGAGGTTCCTGTCTAGAGGGTCTTGCCCATCTGCTCAGGGTCAGACCAATCACCATATTTGGGGTCAGGAAGGAATTGTGTCCTATGGTCAAATTGGTACAGACTGTGGGGGATTCTGTCTTGCTTTGTAGTGGGGGGAGGGAGGGGGAGTGGTGTGGGCCTCTACCTGGGATTTCTTGAGCATATATTGACAATATTTCATAGAAAGCAGGACACTGTCTGGCGTGGTTCCCTTGCTTTACTTGTGGCAGATTAGGGTGTTAGGTCTGTGTTGTGTCAGGGTTGATGGTAGTCTTATGTAGAGTCTAGATTATGGTTTGTATGGGTTGGTTTAGATAGGAATGATCCTGCCTCAGGCAGGGGGTTGGACTAGATGACCTCTGGAGGTACATGCTAGCTGTACTTCTCTATGATTACAGTCCACATATTGTTTGAGATTGACAGATTTATTTTTAATCATATTGATACTTACAAAGTCTAGCTCTGGACTTTGTTACACTGTACCTTAGTCAAAAGCTTTAAAGTGTGTGCCTACAACCATCAAGTCTTTCCAGTATTTATGTTCAAGCTGCAAAATTGTAGGTAAAAAAATAATCTTTGTATTCTTGGAGGGGGAATGTTGTCTTGGTAATGGCAATAAGAAGTTTATAATAATTTTGAGCTAACAGTGACCTCCTAAAAGTAAAAACATAAAATGTTCTATCCATGGAATAAGGCCAAAGACTCTTTCTCCTTGGTCATGCTGATGCTCAGTTTTTGTGAGAGCCTGAGAGACATATGTCTCTGATTTCTAGTTTTGACCGTACTTTGACCATAATAATGTCAGTATACTTCTTGGAAGCACTATTTGAATATTTAATTTTGTATTTATTGTAAAGGTTCCTCAGGACTAAAGCTTGTAATTAACTTTTAGATTTTCTCTAGCTCTTCTTTAAATTTTGTCTCCCATGTCCTTTGGACATCTTTGCTGAGGAGTGCTCTCAGGTTTCTGGATCTGGATATACATAAGTTCACCATTTCAAGGAATCTTTGCATCTCCCTTTCTATTTATTTCTCATACATTAGGGAAGACATGTTGGTGATGGTCTTAACCTTGCTGTAATCTGCCTGTTCACTTTGTTGGGTTAACCCATCTCCTGAGTATAATATTTCCACTGAGTATAATATTTCCACTCCTGAGTATAATATTTCCACTATATATATAGTTTTTGCTTCATTCCAACAACCTGGCCCTTCCAAAATGGCTTGGAGCCTCTGGTATGCTTCTATTGTTTCTCCACAGGTGAAAACATCACTTAGGTGTCCCTATACCCTCTTTACTAGCAAAATACCCTCTCTACTACCCTGAAGTGCAGCATTCTGCTGATTCATCCAGCATAGTAAAGCATTTAGTTTCAGTTGTTTCCCTTCCCCACCTCCCCAAGTAGCCCCATTTTCCATGTCTACTTCTGCACAGTATTTTTTTTTTCTGTGATGACCAATGGATGTACCCACCTTGTTGGTTTTTTTGCTTGGTCTTGTTACTTTCTTGAACACCTCTTAGTACCAAGAGTTGTTCAGCAGCCACTCTGGGCCCCATGAGGATCATTTCTCTGCCTCTTGAAGGCTCAGATCAAGCGTAGTATCAACTGACATCTGCTGTTTTAAATTCCTGTCTCCAAAGCTATATCACTTAGTAGCACCTGCCCTTCAAGTTCACAGTTCATCCTTGCTTCTAACTTGCTCCAGGGAGCTGATTAGAGTAGGTGAGAGAACCTGTTCTAGGCATCTACAATAAGTAAATTATACACCCACTTCTCCCCAGCCAGAAGTTGGAGGGTGGATCAAAGCTTGTGCCCACAGTCTCCGTCCACTTTCTCTGCATCGTCCACACTGGTTTAGATAATACCGTACTCCTTTGCACAGCAATATAGTCTAAGCTCATGGTATTTTTCATTTTTAAAGTACTGTACAAATGTTGACTAATCTTCATGACACCCTGGTGTGGCAGATAAGTAAGTATTATTAACTCCATTTTACAGGAGGGGAAACTTATCCAGAGAAGTTGAAAATTGCCTGAGGCCATACATAAGACAGTGACAAAATTTCTATTAGAACTTGCAGGTTCTTCGCTCCTATCCACTTAACCACACTGGCTCAGGCTCTAGTAATACAGAATCAAGTTTTGAGATTATGACTATAAGAAAAGTGTTGTAAACAGAATTATTAATGCAAATCTAATGCAATAAGATGCCAGGACATAACATTAATGGGATAGAAAAGATATTGTAAAGCTTAAAAATAAGTAGAAAGTATAAAATCTGTTTTTATTATTCCTTGTTAATGTTTTTGCAGGGCTATCTATCAATAAAAGATCATGAAGTTAATTTGACAAACCAGAGAAATTTTTGTTTTGTTGAAACAAATATATTGAATTCTTACTTATGTGTACATTGTGTCTAGACGTAAGGGTAATTATAAGGAAGATTACATTTTCATTTCTACTGCAAACTGTCTTGTTAATTATCTCAATATTTTCTTGCCACTTAATTCTGACCAGAAATTCTCTTCTTTAAAGAAGGTCAGAAAAAGAGCTTCTTTCAGATGTACTGCCTATTGCAGTCTATATTAATGGCAATTATAATTATGCTTCATTATTCTCCTCCAAAATTAAATTTGTGTTTTTATCTTATCACAGAACTGGCCAATATTTCAGAACCTACTTGTTCAGCTTTAAATACAAGTGGGTGTATGTATGTACAAACACTAACACACCTTTATCTCATAATGATATTCTTGCATAATAGTGAGGATAGCCTTTTCTCAGCTTCCTTTTTTGTTTTGATGTAAAGCAGTGTGTTAAATTAAAATTTCCTCTCTTCCATATATTTCCACTTATTGGATAGCTTCCAAGTTATCAGAACTTACTCTTTTTGCATTGGTGTCAGTGCAACAAACCTCAGCTTTGGTCCATGACTCATTGTACAAAGAGATAAAACAGATGGTCTCTGTTTCAAGGGACTAAAGCATAAATCCTATTGTGCCACTAAGGTGTCTTCAGTTTCAGTACTTCTCTCAGGAGAGCTGGCCCTGTACCACTTCTAGCACACCAAGGTCCCCCTTCTTTTGCTGGGAAGTCTACTACATGCCCGGAAGCCCATGCTGTTCTTTTCTAGGAAGAGCCACCAGTCTCCCATTCTGGATATTAGAAGCAGGCAGACTTTGTGCCTCCAGAGATCAAGCCCCAGTAGATGTATCTCTCTTCCTTCCCCATTCTGTCACTGGTTTTACCTGAAGTGGATGTCAGGAAGCAAGCCAAAGTCAAACCAGGGTTCCAAAGTTCAGGGGCTGGGTACATAGGTATGAATGCAGGAACAGGCACCAAGGAAGCCACAGATGAGAACTACACACAGACTGAGGCCAGTTTGTTGCACAGCAGGGGCTAGGTGCTGCAAGAGCTCCTTAAGACCAGCCCTGGAACGTATCAGCATGCTCAGGCTGTTGGACATAAAACCAACATGCAGGTTTAGCAAACCAAGGTTTATTGCATAGTAATGGACAACTGAGTCAGACTATTTAGCAGCACACCACACACTCATATCATACACTCATCATGTGTATCATTTACACTAAGTCACCTATCCATGGCTCTTGGAGTCATGCTACAATGGCCACTCACAGGCTTCTTTAGGGCAATGTTCAGTCAAGAGGGGACACCGGCTCTTTCTCTCTCCAAGTGAGGATAGGTTGCTGTTGGTGATCAGGGGGCTCATCAGGCTGGTTTTTTCACTGCCTTTTTATCTCTTTTTGGGAAGACTTTGACCAAAGCCTGAGAACTTCTGGAGGCTTCTTTACCAATTGCCATTTGCCTTTTTGTATATGTTTATTTCAGATTCTGTTACCAGTTATGTGTTGTCTTTCACATTCCAGTCTGTTTCTCAGTCCCAAATTGTACCATCTCCACATTCCTAAGGCCCCTGTATCTTATTTTGTTACTTACTGTAGCTGGTTCATACCAGCCTCCATTCAACCACTGCTCTCACATCATTCACAGCACATAGACTCTTAGACTCATAGACACAGCACTTACACAGACTCACTTGCTGCTTTTAAAATGGTTGACACAGTTAAGATGGCTACTTAGCATAAGTGAATGGCTTGCTTAGCATAAGCATTCATAAGCAAAAATACAAGCAAACTCATAGCATAAGCAAAGTCATAGCATAACATATTTTAAACAATAATAACATATTCTAAAATATTTTCCAACAAGGCTCAACTGGTCCTGCTCAGGGGGGTTGAGTGTTGCTGACCTGGTTGTCCATCTGCAATGCTTTGGGTTGCAATTCAATTTGTTCTAGCTTGGTAAAGGGGGAGGAGTGCCCTATTGGGAGTCACTTCATTTGGAGTGGGCAGGTGGGGAAGAGGAGGGTTTACTCACCATTGGTTAAGGCCCTTTCCAAGAAAGTGGAAGGTTTGGATTCTAGGATAACCTCATATTCAGTGGGGGTTAAACCCACATAATTTACTTCCCAGGTCAGCACCCTAACCACCCTACCATGGGCTAGGCAGGGATCAAGGGATCCACTGTTCCATCTGTCGAAGGTGGGCCATTAGGCAGCTAAGACCAAGAGAGTCAGGGGAACAGAGGGAAAGCTAGTAAAAGGCAACATGGTTTTATGTTCTAGTGAGGTGGGTACTGCCCTTAGAAACCTGGCAAGGAATGCTGGTGTGAATGCTTTCCATTTGTTTTATCATTCTGTCTAGAGAGCAAGCGGGAGGGATGATGACTGAAGCATAGCATTAAGTTGGAAAGGGGAATTCTGGGTTGTATCTTCACTGCCAGGTACCCATTTTAGGCAATGGCTATATCATATGAAATATAAGAACCGTGCTGGTAGCAGGAACCAGAATGTGCAACTCCAGCAGAATATTACACAGAAAATGAGCACCATTACATGTAATTTCAGAGTCGCACAGTGTGGATGGTTCTTTTCTGTGTAAGAGTTTGGGGACTTGTGTGCAGTTTATGCACTTTCCCAGATAGAACAGGATTGGAGAAGAGTGAAAATAGAGTTTGGGAACTTTTTTGATGTTTATGCTTCATCGGAGGTAGAATATACAGTTTTCTGTCCAATGTGGAGGCATCTAAAAGGCACATCAGGAAACTATGTATCTTAAAATAAATTTTTCAGTGCAGGGGTGTGGAATAGAATCAGATTTAGTGACTCAGATGGCTAAAAACCACCTAAATGGCAGTTATGTAGACTAGAGACAAAAAGGGATTTGGGTCTAATTTCTAAGCCATACAAATTTTGGATTTGTGATGTGGCTTTCAGTATAAAGCAGTTCCTCAGTAGAAAATCTACCTAGAAATTGAGGAGGATAAATGGGGGCTTGCCATTCAATTCGAGATAGCCATGATTTTACTTGGAATGTGTCATGATCAGTTGGTCTGTTAATAGCTTTGTCTGAGAGAATCATTTCACATTGGCTTCTACTAAATGACCGTGTCTCATTAATTGGTGCATCTCTCTTATTCTTCACAGTTAAGTTACAGAATAGGCACAATGCATCAGAATGGTGCCTGTGCGCTCAGAAAGAAGAGGACATGGTTAGTGCTCCACAAATCTATTTTAATGATGTATACTGCATGGGTTATATACCTGCTACAGTAAACTGGGCAGGAAAGAGATTAACTGCCTTCATTGGGATACAAGCAGAGGGCTTTCTCCATCCTGAATAGTTGCCCCCACTTGCATTGGTAAAGAAAGGCATAGAGCAGAAAGAGGAAGTATTTCTTAGGGTTTTGTTGCACAGAAATTTTGGGTGGCTCTTGGAGCCGTTAACACCTGAAAGTAGTTTTAAGAATTTGTTAAACTGCTCAAAGTTACGCCACTCCAGGGTAGGATTATCTCTGATATGTGTTACTCAGCTTGTGTTACATTAAGGTGTAGCCACTTTAGGCTACACCTTAGTGTAAATACCCTACCTGCACCCTCTCCTCCACTGGCCCAGATTGGCCCCCTGTCCTCCTCAGAACCCCAGATTTTCATTCACTGCCCCCCTACTTACTTTACTTGTGGCTGCCTGTGTTGCCTGTCCTGGAGGAACATGCAGGGAAAGGTTAACCTGCCTGCCCACCAACCTGGAAAAGAGCAGCAGCCTTACAGCAGTGGGGGCAAAGGCTGGGCCTGCTCCCCTGCAACAGAAGCATGGGCAGCCACAAGTAAGTGGTGGAAGGAGGGGGCAGGAGGGAATAGGAGGAGGATTCTTACCTTTCAGTCCTCCAGGCACCTGCTAGCCTGAAGTATGGCTGCTCCAGACTCCAAACTAACACTGATCAATGTTTGTGCAGCTCACAGCATAAGGTGTAACAAGGGCCTTAGAATGTGCAAGTCTTGTTTCTAGAAGGAAAGAGGAAATATTTTTTCCTCTTGCCTCTTAGTCCTATTAGATAATAAATCCAGGAGGTTTCCAGACCCTACCTCAGTCGTGAAGTTTAGAGAAACTGGCAGCAGTATCTTTATGAAATGAATGGTCTTCTCATCAGGGATTCTAAGGCAAGACTTCCATTTCCCATGGATGCAGCATGGGTTTGGAAAGTGCAGTCTTCCCTTTGGAACGAAACTTGTATATTGGCTGGAGCAGAAATATGGGCATTGAAGACGCATTTTATTTCCTTTGGGTACAAGCATTATATTTAGATTGACTAAACCAAGGCTGCATCTACTCAAATGTACAGTCATGAATGTGTTCGTAGGGCTTAAATTGCCCCCCCAAAAGGGGTGCCTAATCTAAATTAGTTCACCTCACTTTAGATTGGCCTGGGCTAACCTAGCCTAATGAATACCTGCATGCACTCACAGTACAGCCCCAGGGCTGGGAAAGCCCAGCCACTTGCCTTGACCTTAGGGCTGTGCTGTTTGAATCCCTTTGACTACTCCCATGGACCTGCCAGGCCCTCCTCCCTCCCTCCCCGTGTGGGCCTGCCAGTGTCCTCCAAGACCTATAAGCCTCCCTGATCCTGTCTGCTTCCCCCCACTGCCCCCCTCCCCCCCGCCCCCGACTTAACTCTGGCTGCCTTTGTGAATGCCTGCATGTAGCAGAACCTGACTCAGGTTTAAGCAGTTTGAAGTAAGCCACCTAACCTGAGTCAGGTTGTTTGAATGCTAAGGTTCTTTGGATAGATGTGATATCTTTTATTAGACTAACTAAATAGCTGGAAAAATTGTTCTTTGCAAGCTTTCAGGCACAGCACCCTTCTTCAGGCATAGGGAAAGTGCTTGTCTGCACTCTCGGTTGCTGTCATTGTGGTTTTCACTTATTGGTTATGCCTGGGTTTATTCTTATATACATGAGTTATTCTTTTACTGCCTCCTATGGGAGTTTTATATCTCTGCAGGAATGGTTCTGGGTACTGTGGGAGATAAAATACTGAACCAGAGGGATCCCAGTCTGTTCTGTGTTCCTATATTTCAAATTTACCCCACTTAATACACGTTAGTGGTCATATATTCTACAAAATGTATGCACTTTGTAAAATACAAATTAGTTGCCTGACTACATCTATTACTCTCCTAGTGCTGCTATATCTACTAGCTCTGCTAGAGGGGAACATCTCTCCCCTCTCCACTTCTCCCCCACAAAAAAACCCAAACTCCTATCACTATGCAGTCTATGTATCAGGGATGTAGGAGGGCTTGGCTTCTGGAGCCTAAGATCAGGAGCAAGGCAATAAATTAGTTGGGAGATGTGTTTTCTTTTTGCTTTTAGGGGACCATAAGACTTTGAATATAGTTTAGAACAACCCCAGACAAGATCTTGGCTGTCTCTGGATAGGGAGAGGACAAAAGGTGGATTAAAGGTGGATCCTTGGTCTCTGTGCTCCAGGGCACAAATCCTAGCTTTGGACAATGACTCCCATTCGTTTGCCACTGTACAGGATAGAACAAAAAATGGTTCCTGCCCCAAGGAACTAAGGCCTTATCTTGGTTTGTCTCTAAAATGCCTTCAGCTTAGATGCTTTTCTTGGGAGAGCTATCCTGCTCCAACTTTAGGACACCAAGGTCTCCCACTCTCTTGTTGGGCAGCCTATTGCATGCCCACAGGCTTATCCTATACTTCCAAATGTAAGAATATGCTAAGAGAGATTCAGTTCCAAGGAGTTTCTCTATAACCAGAAGTTGAGACTTTTTTATTTTTGTATATAAACTTGTGAGCTTGTAAGTAAATTTCTGAATTTAACAACATCTATTCTAACCTCCCATAGAAGTAATAATGGGCTTATTTTGAAAATGTATTTATTCCTGGTATTCCTGTGGATTAACAGAAATAAAGAAATGACCTCCGCAGACATAGTGAAAGTGGGTGGTGAATGAGTCAGTATGGTAATTATGCTAGCAGAGTATTAATGCAAATAACTCTGAGGGCATTTTACTGGTACAAATTGTTACCATTTCAACAGTTTCTTGACATCACAAGTTGTTTGTTAAAATTTCTGACTTGTTCTCACTATCATGCATGTATCTATGTAAATGAATGTCATAAAACCAAATACTCTTGCAGCGATGACACACGTTTCTTTCTATATGATCAGAAGCTCTTCCCTTAGGCATTCTGGAGAAAAAAAAGCAATTAAAAGAATTCAATATCCTTCTTAAAGACAAAACCCTACTGCATTTCAAAAGGAGATATATCTCTGTTCTAGTGAGTACACACCTTTTTCCAAATGGAGGGAGTCTAGGACTGGGAGATGTTGGCCTTGATATCGGTCCTTGAGGAAGCAAGTTGAACTTGCCATTTCAAACCCTTGTCTTAGTAGTTTGCCAAGTATCTCAGGGCAGCATTATCATCTCTCTGATTCTTGGCCCTCAAATAAAGATGAAAAAACCTCACTAGCATGATGTAATCACATAATTTAAAGATAACCTTAGGAAATAATTTTTTTAGATTTTCACACTTACTTTAAAATACCACAGTGTTAAGTCATGAATCTATGTAGGAGAAAAGTAGTTATAAGTCAATCAGTTGAGGTTAGTCAAAGATTTACTATGGTATAGAAGTCACTACTTTTTTCAATACAAGGTGCTAGTACTTAGAAATAATCGCAGTAATGGCACAGACTAGCCAACAGTTATTTTTGCAGAGAAAGGATTTCCAGTCTATAGTACTTTTCAGAGTTCTGAGCATTTGAATCAGCTCATTGCTGCTTCAGGCATAGCAGACACTCCAGGTATAAATGCTATGTATTCAGCTGCAGAAATGTGTACAGTGCTCAGTCATATGGGTCAACTTAGAAATAAAAGTCTGAACTGAGTGTGATATAGCAACAGTAAAACAAGCTTGGTGAGATGGAGAATGTTCCTTACAGTGAGAGTCCTACAGTACTTGATCTATTTAGTTTATCAAAAAGATTTTTAACAGGTGACATGATTGCAATATTTAAGTACCTTACCAAGAAGAAAATACCAAGTACTAAAAGATTATTTATTTTAGCAGAGAAAGAACCAAGGGCTGAAAGCTGAAGCCAGAATAAACCACATTAAAACTAAGGCACACATTTTTAACCATGTGGGAAGTCAACCATTGGAATAAATTAACAAAGGCAGTGGTGGATTCTCCATCTTTTGATAGCCTCAAATCAAGAGTGGATGTTTTTTCTGGAAGATATGTAGCCAGGCACAAATTATTAGGTTCCACTCAGGGATAAGCAAGTGACGTGTTATGATTGTGATACATAGGAGATCAGAGAGAATGTGATATATTGGTATGTTTTGGGTTTTACTACTGTGAATCTATGATACATGTATGGAAGGAGGACATAGGTATGACAGTATAATTTAGCAAAAGCAGTATGTAGCAGCCATTTTTAGTTTTTTTGATCACTTCTCTGTTGCAAGATTGTAGCAATGGCTGTTGGCGAAATGGACACACACCTGTATTTCGTAAACTTTTTCTGTGTTGGACAAATAGGGTCATAAAACAAATTGCTTCCCGGTGTTCTGAGCATTCATATCTGCTGTTTTTCTTAGCATGTCATTGATTATTAGAATCTAAGATTTTCATTTAAGAAGTGTGTTTCTAGTGTGTTTGGTTATAAAGGAAATACTGATAATGTGACCCCTGCCAGGGTCTAACACAGAAGGCATATATAGTAAATCTCACATTTATGTTTAATAAACTCTTGATTCTAAAACCAATGACTTGATTTTAGGGAGATCCGAGTCATGCCTTTTGAGTAGTTCGAGTTGGTTACACTTACCAAATTTTTAGAGGAACTAAAAGTCCTGGGAACAGGAATTTACTTGCATGGCATGAAGAGTTTGTCTTAGAAGTGATGAAAACAGGATCTATCATACACTGCACACTATATAAACTATTTGCATAGCATACAATCTCCAGTTGTGGAAACCACAATTGTTTCACCTATGTCCCAGGTTTCAGAAAGATATGAATTTATCTTGCTCTCCATAAGAATTGCCTGCTTGCTGACAGCCTGACCAGTGCTTGATATTCACCATTTATAGGTGACTACTTGCATGGTGCTCCAGATGCCAGTTTTCTCCTGACTGCTACAGCTTAGCATTTCTTTCTTTTGATCTTAATTCTTTTTAGATTGCTTTTCCCTGACTTTGTTTCTCTCGCCTCGAAGCAGAATTTTTCCTAAAATGCTCAGTAGCTTGGAGACTAGGACTCTTTTCCCATATCTAGGGGTAATTCCCCTCTATTAAGGTTATGATGAAAGAGGTTGTTATTCTGCATTGCTGTCTGTCTGGTACTCCCACAATCAATAAGAAATATCCTAACAGAGCAATATTTATGTTATATATAACATGCTGTCAAAATATAACTCAAGCAACTACCACTGGCCACTTCTACACGAGCAGTACTGTGCAATCATTTAATACTTGCATTTAGTACTTGCATAAGTACTGACGTTAATGTACAGTAGCATCCCTACATGTTTTTTTTTCAGATGCTACTGCACAGTAACTTGTTACTAGTGACACATGTTGGACCATTTCACAGCAGCAAATAAACACATTTGCTCTGACTTGGTCCCATATGAGAATGAATTTCACCATATGAACATGAACTTTTTTGCATATAAAATCTGGTGTTTGTATTTCTAGGAAGCAATAAAAGAAGTGAGGAAAGGCTACAAAATGCATTTTTTTGAATGAAATTGGTTATTTTTTTAATCCTAGCTCCTAGGCTGATAGGACCAATATTTGGGAGTTTTTATTTTTGAGGGTTTTTTTGGGTTTGTTTGGTTTCTTTGCATAATTGTACCTGGTGGTAGATGGTAGAAAATCTTAAAAAACTTCCTCCATCACCATCACAGGCTAATGGAGTTTTGCAGGCAGGATAAATCTGTTCCTCACTACTATTCTGCAGTTTTTATAGTGGTTTCTCAGCAGGAGCTGCACAGGTTTGAAAACTCCATGGAAATGGCAATAGTGAAGCACATTTTCTAGTGAAGATGTAAAGGCTGGGTGAATAAAAGAAATAGAAAAGGAAATAGATCTGCTCTGAGGATGTTAGAATAAAATTCTGCCCAACCCTCAGATAATGGGTTGCTGTCTCAGTTTTTCTTGCATTTGCTCAGGGAACACGAAGACTGAATTGTTTTTCTTGGAAAAAAACCTGCTTATGTAATTGTTTCTTTCAAGAATATAGACACAGCCTTACAGAAACTGATGTACTGAGGTAAATTCTAACTTTAAACACAAATAGACCTTTCTTCCTGTTGTAGTGAGTCAACATTTAAAATTGCAAGTGTGGCAGATCATTGTTTTTCTTTACCTTAGTAGATGTGCTTTAAACGAATGTACTCTTTGTGTAGGTGAGATATACAGAACTCAGAAAAGCTAGGGGGAGAAATTAAGTGCTGCCTAGATAATTTCATTTGGGTAGTTCACCCAGAATTATTTAAACTGTATGTTGTTCTCAGTTTTATTTTACCACAAATGAAATGTCCCCCATTTGAGACTAAGAATTGAAGGCACTATCACAGGGTGTGAATGAGCATTCACCACATTACATTTAGGTTTAGATGGCATACTTTAAGCTACCTAAACCTAAATTTACTTTAAGCTACCTAAATTTACTTTAAGCTACCTAAACCTAAATTTAAGCTACCTAAACCTAAACCAGGAATAGCATATTCATGTGTTCACCACTGTTGGGAGTGGCATGAGCAGCCTGAGGTAAGTAACTTGGGTTGGGTGGGAGGGACTGGCATGATGGTGGGGGGTGGGAGGGTCTGTGGCAGGGCCCCTGGCAGGTCCGAGGAAGGGGTTGTTGGGGTGACCGGTCTGGAGTGGGTGTAGTCAGGCGGCTAAAAATAGACCAGTCGGGGAGGAGGGGTGGCGCAGGAACAGCATAGCCCTGGGGCTGGGGTGAGTAGCTTGGCTTTTCCAGCCTCGATGCTGGGTTAACCCTTCATAGATCAGGTTAAACTTTTATCAATATAAGCTTGTTCGCTTCCTGAGGTGAACTAACTTAGATCGGGCATGCTATTTTTTTTGGTTAATTTAAGCCCTGCAAATGCCTGTATGATCAGGATTTTAGATTAACCTAATCTTGGTCAGGTTGATTTAAATGCAACACTTGTAAGTATCCAAATGCAAATTTAGCCACAATTTGGGCTTGGGGCTGGGGCAAGATGCCCAGCCAGGGTTGGGGGCACAGGGCTTGGGGAGCCGGGCAGGGAGGGTGTGGGATATGGGCACAGCAGTGCTGGGAGCAGGGGCTATACCCTGTTGCCACTTGCTCAGCTGGGGCAGGGGGGCGGGTGCAATGCAACTATGGCTCGCTCTGGGTGGAAGGGGGTAAGTGGCAGCAGAGCATAGCCTCTGCTCCCAGCACTGCTGTGCCCACATCCTGCACCCCTCTGCCCCCTCCCTGAGTCCCATGCCCCCCTGCCCCAGCTAGGCAGCTTGTCCAGCCCCAGCACCAATCCCTCCTTCCCCCTCACCCATTCCCTCCCCGCACCACAACAGACTTACCAGTTGGAGGCAGCTGTGTCCAGTGTGGTTCGGACTGCTGCCTGTTTAGTCTATGTTCAAATCTTCAAAGTGGCGCCAATTTTTTTTGGTAGCGAATCAGCTACCAAAGCTTCACACAGCCCTAATAGGAATGTTTCCCTAATTAAAAACAAAATGAAACAAAATCACAAAATAACTCTCAAAACACCTGTTGCTTTCAGACAAAGGCTGCCTACACATGTGCCGGTTCACATTCTAATTAGAACACTCCAGCATTGCCACACCATCATGTGTATTAAGTCCCTGTGCATTTTAAAATGCCCGTGGGGGCACTTTAGCTAAACTTCATTGAAATGAAGTTTAGCTAAAGTATCTTGAGGCCATTTTTAAACACACAGGAGCTTAATACAAACGATGGTGAGGCATTTTAATTAGAGCGGCTCTCCAGGAACTACTCTAATTAAAACACCTCCCCAACAATTCCTGAGCACATGTATAGGCAGCCAAATAGTCTCTTGCTGTCTTTGAAGTCCAGCTATAGCAACATTTAAAACCCGATAGTGAAAGTGAATTTAAACAAATTTTAAAGTTGACTCCATAGGTTTTCATTGTTCAAATAGTGAGAAAGAAACAAGGGTAACTAAAAACTGGATGGTGTGGAGGAAATATAACTTTTAAATGTCTAACTTTTAATAAGCAATAACTAATATATCCGCAAACAAATGTATCTGCTTACAACATATGGTTTTTTAAGTTGGCAGTATATCTTTAAAATCATTGCAAACAAATCTGGTACCATTTTAAGTTCAGATTTAAATATAGTCTATAACAAAATTATGAATCATGAAGATGAGAAAAAACAAAATTACTCTTGCCAGTGCTTGTTACTTTGAGGAAACATTGCTACAGCATTCCAGCTAATTGGCAAGTATTCTTTCACTGAGGCTTGTAGCAGGTTTCCATGCAACCTGCAGAGAAGAAAGGACAAAGAAAAAACAACCCCTTCCACTTCACAGCTACTGTTGCCTGCTGACAAGCTGTCATTTTCCTTCTCCCACTCACCCTGCTTTGAGTTCAGACTTCATTTGCTGAGTTCCATGATAGAAAAATTGCACAGATGTATTATTTGCAGTCTTTTCAATAACATTTATCTTCATGCTATCTAAAAAGTAATAAACTATTGCTAGACTGATTATCCAGTGTTCTCTATGGTCCATGTGCACCTTTTCAAAATGGAGGAAAAACTAAATTGCTAATGGGAATGAGGTAACATTACTGATAGGGTAGCATTTTGTTGGTGAAGGTGAAACCAAAGAAGGCTTGAGACACAGGGAACAAGGTCTCCTGAAGTGAAACTTGGACTGTATTTCAGATGAAAATGAAAGAAACTCCAGAATTTGCTCATCTGAATTCTCTTTTCCAAAAGAACCTTGGGGACTGTAATAGATAAAGAAGTGTTTAGATTAGATTCTACTTGGTTAACTGGAAGATGGGGACCAGGATGGGAAGGAATATAAGAAAGACCTCTTATAGCTGTTAAGAGCTCCCTTGCTAAGTTTCTTTACATATCCAGACTTATACAAGTTTACAAGTTTTAAAAGGGATTTAAAATATCATATTTTAGATCTTAAACTGAACCCTAATTACTAAGGACTAGAATGGGGCCTTGAAGAGGGGTCATATTCTTCCACATCCCTTCACCATGATGTATTCTGAAACTTCATCTGTTGCTGGTCACAGTTGGAGACATGTTACTGGACTAAAGGGGCCATAGTTGGGATCTGTTACGGAAATTCCTATATTCCAAGTAATGTTGCGTTCAACTCCACAGGTGACTGCACTTCATAAATAGATATAAGAGAAAGGGCCCAAAAGTGTTGTACAAACCTAATAATTATAATTGATAGGAAAAATAGAGGGGCTTTTAATGTTGTGATTTCTCATTTCTCAGGGTTTCATTTGACAAAACCAGAAGAAGTAGGTAGGATCTGGGTGCCATTTTATGTGAATTCAAACTCCTAAAGCACAGGTTTGGGTAAATGTTGGTTCATCGTTAATATTTATATAGCACTTAAGAAATTCAGAACTCTTTACAAGCTGTATGTGACAGAACTTCCTGAGTGCTAGCCAGTGCACTTTGTAGTTTCCATGTATCTTTTTGGGGAATAATATTGAGTAGATCTTTCCAGTACCTTTACAGACTCCTCAAGCTTGTCCTGCTAGGTCTGACAAATGAATATTTCTTTGCAGTGACATAATATGCTGATACTAGCTTTAAGTTAAATGACTGAAATACAGGGAGTGTGCTCTGAAGAACTAGGTAATCAGAAATAGCCAAGTTAAAACTTTTTCTTTGCTTCACAAACTTTGAGACCCAAAACAAAACAAACAAACAAACCCTACACACAATATCAGAAGACAGTAAACAAGCTGCATCTTTTAAACTTCATGTAGCAATTCTCTGACAGAGTCCCAGACAGATGGCTTGGGAGAGATTTGCTTTTGAAACCCCTTCATTGAAAAAGCAGCAAATAGTCCTAAATTTGGCACATGTCTCTGTGTACAGTTGGTAGATTTATCATGCAGCTACATCACACAAATCTCCCCC
>NW_005841848.1:5022391-5023714 GCF_000455745.1 Alligator sinensis | reverse complement strand
CTTCCGAAAAAGCACTTTTCAGAATTCAGAGTGTTTGCATGAAATAGAAATCTGGAGCTAGGGAGTGAGTCACTGACATAAGACAAGCATTTTTCATCAGTTTACAATCGCAAAAACTAGATTTTCAGTAGATTTACCTGGAAAAAAATAGTCCACTCTAATCCACTGCTGACAATGATCTTTGCTTATGTATCAGCAACACTGAGTCACATATATGTATATTTGCTTGGCAAGTTCTGGCATCTGACCCACGGTATTTGTGTTGGTTCCTTTCAAACCTTCAGTTAGTAATTGCTTTTAATCTCCTTTTCATAATTATATTCAAACTGCTGTATGCAAAGTTAAAAGAGGAGTGAGCCTAAAGCTTAGGAAATAGCAGCAGACTTAAATATATATATAGCCCACTTATCCCACGTACAAGTCATGTTAGGGAAGGGGCAGACAATTATTTCGGTTGCAGGGCCACTTAATGAGTTTTGGTGAGCTGTTGAAGGCTGCATGGGTAGCCGCACCTCTTGACAGTTGCCCTACCCCTGATCACCATCGGGAGACAGGAAGTTCCACCCTAACATCTGACTTTTGCTACAGGAAGTCCTGCCCCTTGCCCTCCCCCCCCCGAAATACTCCTTTTGGGAATAGGGGTTGCCATCTTAAAATCAGAGGAAAACTGAATCATACACTAAAAATAAAACACTTACTATAACAAATTTTAATTTCATTACAAAAAATATTCTTGTTATGATTTGTGTTTGCATAGTGTGTATAGAGGAGATTGCATAATAACTCAAAAATAAAGTCTTAGTCTTGTATATTGTGTGTGTATGGTGGGGCGTACATGTGGGGGTTATGGGGCAGGGTCTGGGTGTCTGGCATTTGTGGGGTGTGAGGGAGGATTGGGGGATGGGAGAGGGGTGTGGGGACCTCTCCACTCTCCCACCATGGTGCGTAGCCCCAAATGGCCACAACAGCAGGAGCAGCAACAGCAGCCAGGGGCACTGGTGCCTGGTGGTGCACAGCTCTGGCCAGCGCTGCATATCATGGCAAGGAGCACAGCCCTGCCAGGCTGCCTCTATCGCCTGGGCTCTGTGCTGTGCATGTGCAGTTCTCACACTCATGTGTCACTGGAAGGAAGCCCTACACACGGGAGCCGGCTGCTTTCCCTGCCCCCTTCCACACTCCCCAATACTCCCTCAGACCCAGACCCACCTGAGCTGTGCACTGCTGCTATGGACATGGGCTCCATGCTCCCAGCCCCGTACTCCCTGCCCCTGCCCAGCTGCAGCTTTCCCCTGCCCCCACCCCCACCGCTTCCCTACCTGGTAC
>NW_005841848.1:4994838-5022349 GCF_000455745.1 Alligator sinensis | reverse complement strand
AAGAGGGGCGGCCACCAGCCATTCCTGGAAGCTGCTGCAGGCTAGACTGGGTCCTTCCACCCACAAGGGTGGGAGAGATGTGCAATAGGGTATGTTTGCAGGGTGGGTATATATGGGCATCTTGCTCCCACCCTTGTGGGTGGAAGGGCTGGGCAGTAGGGCTGTGCTATATTGCCCCTTCCCCCCATGGCTGGGCAAGTGGCAGCAGAACATAGCCCCTGCAGCCCCCCACACTGGGGCAGAGGCAGATGCAGCTGGAGGAGCTGCGGGAGAAGCCCCCATGGCTGCCCTGCCTGGCCCCATCCCCCACTTGGCCCAGCCCGCGGCACTTAAAAAAAAAAAAAAAAAGGCCCCACCCTGCCCGGCTGCAGCAGCGGCAACTGGGGCCTCTGAGGGCTTGTGGCAGAGCCCCCCCATGCAGTGTGGGGCAGTGGGGATCACCACCCCTGCCAAGCAGCTGCCCCATGGAGTGGGTGCAGTGCGGCTCAGCAGGGCACTGCATGCTGTCTGGGAGCTGGAGCCACTGGGGCTGAGCAGTTCCAGGCTCTGGCTGACACGTGGAGCTGCCCCAGCTCCGAGACAATGCACGGTGCTCTGCCAAGCTACGCTGTACCCACGCCATGGGGCAGCTGCCATGTGGGTGTCAGGTGGGGGGGCAAAGCCCGCTGCCCCTCACCTCTCCATGCTGTGTTGGGGGGGGCTCCACCATGAGTCCTCAGAGGCCCCAGTCACTGCTGCCAGAGCCAGTGAATGCGGTGTTGGGTTTTTTTTTTTTCTTTTCATTGCCGGGATTCTGGGGTCCGGTGGGGCAGCCACCAGGGGTAGGGCTGGAGATCAGGGAGTGGAGGCTATGGCGGGGGGTGATCTGTCTTGTGGCCCCAGAGCTCCCACAGCTGCTGTTACTGCCAGTGAATAGGTTGTTTTTTGTTTTTATTGCTGGACTCCTGGGGCCAGCAGGGGGAGGGTGGGGTGATTGAAGAGCAGGGGCTACATGGCAGGACAGGCTCTGCCAGGAGGCTCCAGAGCCCCCACAGCTGCTGCTGAAGCCAGTGGGTGTGGGGCTTTTTATTTTATTCTATTTTAAAGTGCTGGGACTAGGCTGGGGCCAGGCGGAGGATTGGGCTGGGTAGGGCAGCCATGGGGGTTTCTCCCGTGGCCCCCCCTGCCTGGGGAGAGGCAGGCACAGCCACGGGAACCACCCAGCTCTGCCTGCCTTGCCCCAGCTGATCTGAATCACCAAATCTCTCCAAATAAGTGTGGAATCTTCTGAAGCTGATTCGGCCAAATCAATTCAGGACAGTGATCTGCATCCCTAAATTGAATAGCTGTCCTCCGAATCGGCTGAATCCAAATCCGAATCAAATACTTGCCTATTTGCACAGGCCTACTGGGCAGGGTACAATTTGTTGGTGGGCGTTGTGGGGTGAATGAAAGTGCCTACCTAGCTGGATCTGGCCCATGGGCTGTATTTTGCCCACCCCTTTGTTAGAGTCATTGAAATCACTCCTGGCGTGAGAGAGATTCATTCCACATTCCAGAAGTGCTACATAGAAAAACAGACTCGGCTCCAACTATTAGTAACACCACTGGAGCAACTTCTTGGCTAATTATATATGCTGAAGCTTGCAAGATGCAGATAAGATCATTCTCTGGTAGATGAAGTTTGATGCCTGGCTCAGTGAATGTTGCTGTCCCATTGGTCTGTCTCCTACTTCTCCCAAAGATACTCTCTACACATGTAGTCAAGAGACTGTGAAATGCAACTCCATGGCACAGAGGTGGCTTACAGCTAACCTTCTGCTACCTTTTGTCTATTGGACAGTGTGGCATTTGCTCTATATATAGGGTTTCTATGGTTGCTTACAGAGCTAAGAGATGTTTTTCACAATGGCATTGAAAAGTTATGCAGCAACAGTCTTATTAACCATTAGGGGCTTGTGGTCAGGCCCCAGTCCAGGCATAGTCTCACTCACTAAAATCCATATATAACAAAGCATTTGTTGCAAATCCTAACAGGGGTAGGATAAAAGGAGAAAGCCTTATTTTCCTTAGTTGTGATACAATCAGCCTAGCATTAGAAGATAAATTTACAGTGTAAATAGCTACAAAGAAAAGTTACTCAGGATTTTTTAAAATATAACTGTCAAATATATACCACTTTGCCTCTTGGTTGCCCATTCCATAATGAGAAGAGGAAAGGACTGAATTGTTGTTTGTAGTTTGTTTTATTAACTTGTTTACTTAGGTTTTCACTTGTACTGCAGTTACAATTACAATAAATGTCACCTAACAACAAGTAATGTTATTGGATTCACAGACGTACATGGATATATGGGAGTAGGTTAGCAGTTTTGCTATTTTATTATATTTTAATAGTGGTTATGATTTAGAGACTAATAATACAAGTTAATGGACAGGCTTTTGACTTAAGTTTTTCATTACAGCATATGATAATTTAATGTCATAGTGCTACTTAACGCATATCATATTTTACAGCATAGAAAGCAAGAGATTATTACTGTTTGGACAGTTTGGATGAACACTGGTAAATATCATTATTAGAAGCTGTAGGCTGACCTTAGATGGAAAATAGATTTGTAGATTCTTAACTATCTATCCAGATGCATTTATGGTTCTCTTGTCTATTCCTCACTATTATATTATTTGAATACTCCTATGTTTAAAAAACCCAAACCAACCAACCAAACAAAAAACCCAACAGTGCACACTGTCTCTGCTTCTCTGCCTGGAATGTGCAGTTCCCCTTTCTCCTTGCTAGGTTTTCTTTCTAGATTTATTAAGGGAAACATGGCAGAGATCTTTGGGTGGATCACATTGTCAAAGCTAAGTCCTGCCCATTTTAAGAGCCAGATTTAAAAATAAATCTCAGCAGCTAGCACCTTCCATTCTGACTGCAGACTGCTGAATGCTTTTGAAAGCATGGCCACTTCACTTAGATGTCTAAAAATGTTGTCTAGACCAGGTAAAAAAAAAATCTTATTAGACACTTCTTTTTCTTTTTGTCAGAATTTGTAGATTTGTAGAAATCAAAGTGTTCACAGAGATTATTTGTTTTTGGCTAAGTTCTGATGTATCCCAGAAAGTTTCTCTTGGAAACCTGACAGGTTTCCTTCCAGATTGGCAGTCTGAGGGGGAACAAAGATGCTGGGCTCAGAATCCGTTTACTACATGGATTCCCAAGGCTTCTGTGGAACCCACCTCTTGGTTAGCTCAACATATGGACAGCCTCACAGCGAGGGTCCTTGGCCAATGACAGCCTGCCATATGGAACACTGCACAGTTGGAGACACCAGAGCTTTCTAGATAATATGTCTCTGCGGTAGCCACAGGTGAGCTGTCTGAGTGCTGTCTCTTTTGTTTGGTATAAACATTCTTCTAGCTTGACTTTCCTGCTCTTTGGAATATCATCTAATCACCTGTAAAACATATGCTGAAGACCAGTGTTTCTCAACCAGGGTTTCTGGGGTTCTGTGAGATCCCTTTAAGGGTGTTGCAGGGTGCCTTACAATATTAGTACTGTAAGGTGTGCAAATACCTAGACATGATTCAGAAGATAAACCCAGAGGGCACGTCCAGATGTGCATGGACCTTTGGTTCCCTGGGGACAAATAGCACTGGCGCACCTTGCATTGCAGCTACTTGTTCCTGGGGAACACCTGAGCCATGCACACTTTGGTGCGCTGCAAGTTACCTGGGGGGCAGTAGGGGAGACTGGGGCCAGCACTGTGCTGGTCCTAGCAGCATTACCTGGCATCCTGGGAGCCTCCCAGGTCTGCAGCTGCAGCGATGCTGCTGTGGGGAGCTTGGCTGGCAGCTGCAGCACGGCTGCAGGTGGCCTAGCTTCACTTTTCAGCAGTGCATGCTGCTCGAGCGTGTGCTGTTCTGGGTTTTTTTTTTCCTGTGGGGTTGTTTTTTTTTTTGACCCCTGAATATTCAGGGGTCAAAAAAAGCCGTGAAAAAAACCACGCACACTCAGGCAACATGCCCTTGCAGTACGGAGAACAACGGACTATGCAGTATACTAACTGTATTTTTATTTCTCCTTCAAACTCCCTTATGGGAATGGGCTGCTGGCTGGGTAGTTTGTGGTCTTCCTTTGATTATACCTGACATTTCCAAGGACTGGCATGGATATCAGTCTTCGAGCATATCATATGAATATCAGGTTTCTTTTTTGACTTTTGAATCTCCCAATATTCTTTGCAGCTGCTGCATGAAGTGCCTGCAAGATGTGTTGAATATTTCATCCTTCTCTCATCTTGGTCATGCAGTACAAATTTTTTTGTGATGATGTAACTGCCCCTTCAATCAATTAACTCCAGAGGCACTTCAAACACCAGATCTAATCAATGGAGTCTCCCCTTCACTTGGCCCTCGCAAAACAAAAACATACAGGCACGGAACAAACGTGGTTTATCTCCGTAGCCTTCAGTGCAAATAAACTTGCTGATGTGAAATGAGTGTAATCCTATTTTTTCAATGGAAAGGCAGCATGTGTTGCTCAAGAATTAAAGCAGAAGGCAGGGTAGAGATAGACCTACAGTAACTGAATCAGAGATACACAAGCTTTCACAAGCAAGAGCTCACTTCATCAAGAATTAAAGTTCTGATTTGAAAGGGGCGACTGTGTTATAGCACTATAACTCAGGATACTTCTTTAGAATATAGAAACAGTGGAAACTAAAACCAGATTCTTGACAGAAACCAGAGTTAATCCTCTCTCTTGTATGGAAGACCTTGTTGGCTCAGGGAAATACAATTTACATCTTGCTGTGCCAGCACAGATGAATCTGACCCGTAGCATAAGCAGCTTTCCTAGCCCTGGAGGGTTTACAAAGCCAGTATATCTTAAATGAACTATTCATCAGATGAGACCTGGAAAGTAAGAAGAACAAAGATGTAGTAATAATCATGTTTCTTTCTTTAGAGGCAACCTTCTCTGAGCTTGTAAGTAGACAGTATCTTAAAAATAATGGCTGTCCTAATGATTCTTTGTTTTCATTTTGGACCTCAGCAGCAATAGCATTATGTTTCTAAGTTCACAGGGAATAATTGCAGCCTTCAAAATCTTTACAGAGATAAGACAAAAGAGCTAGTGTCAGTCAGAAAAAGGTTATATAATTATATGAAAAACCTGAGGAAAACTCTACTGTGGTATAATTTAGATCAGTGAGGCATGACAGATATATGGAGACTTGTAGACAGCTCTATTTTCTATTAGAAATGTAGATATGAAGATAATCAGTGATTAATTTTTATTTCACCAGCAAAAGCATAGTAAGTCACATGTAGTTGTAGGATGTTTCTTTCCATGAATAATATTTCTTAGTAGGAAGATGATACTATAGGGATGTCATGAAACAAAAAGAACATAAGAATGGACAAGTTAGATTAGCCATGTGTGATCAGACATCAGACTAGCTGTGGCCAGTACTAGCTGATTCAGGGGAAGGTACAGAAAACCCCTAAGTGGACAAATTTGAACTAACTTGATCTCAAGGAAATCTCATCCCAACGTCCGTGGTAAGTGAGTATTTGACTTATGTCCAGTGCATATCCTTTTATAATGTTTTCTTAAGTAATGTAATTTCAGGTGTCTTTAGCATCAATATTGTGGTGGGGCCCCTACCCCATTACTGGGGGTGAAGGGGAGCCAGGGAACAGCTGGCTGGCTCCAGCCCCTGGAAGAACTGATAGGGGCAGAGGAGCCTTTAATAAAATGGCTACCCACCCCAGGTGTGGCCAGCACAGTGTGGCCTGTGGGCAGAAATAGTGGGTCAGGTGACCTAGAGAGGAACATATAAGCTCAGGGCCTGATGCAAGGAAAGAGCCTGGTCTGGCATGCTGCAGAGAGTGGAGTCCTGGGGAAAGGCCTGAGCAGCCAAGGACAAAGGACTGCAGACTGCAGGGAAGATGGAAGCAAGTCCCTGCACCACTGGGCAGTGGAACATACATAATTTGACAGCATGTTGCAGTGTTGCCATGGTATAGTTTTGACGTAGGGTTGGGGGAACCTTTGTGGGCGAGCAGAGACTCATATCTTTTCATCTGTGTTTAAATACCAGAGGACTGAGTTGTGGCTGTAGGGACAAAGGAGGCCACTGAGAAGGGTGCCAAGGGCACCCTAGGCCTAGGCTGCTTTTGGCAGAAGGACTCTGGTGTCAAACAGCAAGGACTAGGAGGTTGCAAGCATGGAGCCTGCAGGGGGCAAGATGAGGGGCCCAGAGCCCACAGGGGGCATGGCAGGAGCTGGGGCCTGAGAACTTAAGGTCCTGATACAGCAGACCCAGCTACAGTAAAGTGAGCTAGGCCTGGAGGCTGCAACCCTGACAAGGGAATAAGGCCTGAAGCAACCTCTTGCCCTCTAGGGGCAACCGCCCTGTCCAATCAGAACGTTAAGGCACGGCAGGTTATATGACATGGTGGGACCCTAAGAGGTTGGGGGGGCAGGGGGCGAGCAAGTTGGGATTGAGGTAGCCACCAGAGGGTGACTTGGCTGACCAACTGCCAGGCCCTCTACAATATAAATATAAAACCTTTTAAAATTGGTAAATACTTGGGCTTGTGGTAAATAGTAATAAAATGAATTACACAGGCAAATTATACATTACGTAAATCTTGCTTTCTCTTTATGAGCATGTATATATTGTCTTTCAATTTACTTCCCCATTTATTTTGTATTGCAAGACAGTTTTAATGAAAGCATGTATCGATACATGTTCTGTATCATTATTCTGTACACATCTGTCATGACTACTTCGTCCTGTCTTCTCTAAACTATACATTTCCAATATTTACAGCCTTTTTTCAGATAGAAGTCTCTTTCAATCTCTAATTTTTAGTATCTGTTTCTGGAGCTGTCATATTTTTACTATATATTTTTTTGAGATTGCAGGATCAGAACTGAACCCAGTATTTCAGATAAAGGCCTTGTTTTATCTTGTAGCACCATTGCGGTGGGGGGAGATTAGATTAGCCCAGGAGAGAGAGAGAGTATAATACAGCTAACTTGGCAGGTACCTTTATTGTGGTAGCATAACCAGGGTGTTGTGAGGGGGGCACTAACTTTCAGTGCTGACTTAGGGGATGCTGGCATTAACCCCTTTCCACTCAGGAGTCTTTTCAACAACAGTCCTGTGCAGCTTGGCCATAGGGAGCCAGGTAGGCACAGCCTCATGCCCCATAATGTATCTGAGGGGAGAGGAGTGGGCAAGGTGAGTAAAATGCTCCCTCCTATGCTTTGCCATGGGAAGTGTAGCCTTGCACTCAGAAGTGTATCTGGGGGAAAAGGGAGGAAGTGAACGGGACACCAGGAGCATCCTGGAGGAGTCTGCACTGACCAGGTTGCTGCCCCATAATGCCTGTCCCTTAGCTACAGCAGCCAAGCTCATGTTGCTACCCAAGCACAGAGCAGGGGTAAGCAACATTCTGCATTCCCCCGCTGCTCTCCAGTTGTCAGCACAATTTCCCCCGCCCCACCTCTGCCTTGAGTGCTGAAATATCTTGTTACACCTCTGATCTATTGTTCTGAACAGGGATCCACAACTGAAAGTAAACGCAGCACCTGAGGAGGCACAAGTAAAAGCATTCAAAGAAACAGTACCATATATAGCAACTAATGAACAATACATTACAGGCCTAGTCTCCATGTCTCTGTTGGCATAATTACTTCCAGGCTTTTCTGTTTTGTTCTGCATAGTCATACAGTTTGCGTGACTCTTTTACTGCTGCTGAATAGAAGATTTGACTGAATTGTCCATGATGTTGCCTTTATCCTTTTTCTGAGTGGCTGCAGATCAGTTAAGGCCCACAGTGCATCAGAGTTGTTCAAATTTTATTCCTTTCCAGTGTGCATTACCTTGCATTTATGACTAGTTGAAACCCAGCTGGCAAGTTAGCTTATTTGTTATTTTTAAAGTCAAGCAGAATATTTCATATTGGCTCATAGGCAGCAGAAAATAGAAAAAGGGCTTTTCTTTCTTGTCATGCTATTAAACAGGATCAGCTAAACGTGTACATGAAATACCACAGCTTTGAAATGCCAAAGGTCTCTTCTTAAAGTCTTAACTTTCCTGGAAGTAAGGATTATTATTCCTTTAAGCATCAGGTGCTTCTTTGTGAATACTGGGTCATATTTTGGGTTCTGATGCATGTGCTCATTGAGCTTCCATTTACTTTATCTTCAAGTCCAAATCCATTCAAATCCAAAATCAATTTATAGTTGCTTGAATTAAGTGATATTATTTTTAAAAGCACTACAAAGAAATCTTCCTCACTTTATGCAGTTGTAATGTTGTACTGAACTTTCTTCTTAGTACTTATTGAGGGTCTGTTACATTTTCAGAGTAAAATTTGAGAACTTTCAAATGTGTTATTTTTGCATCCTGGATTAATTTGCAATTCAGGAAATACTGAAGTGCTGATGCTAATAATTCAAAATTTTTTTTTTAAGATCTGCAAACAGCCTTTATGACCTTGGTACCCTAGGAAGAAGAAATCTGACAATTTCACAGTCCCACTTGTTGTTCCTGGCAGGGAAGGGTGGCATTTTAGAGACTACAAGGTTCAGAGAAGCCCAAGCTTTCATAGGCAACAACTTACTTCATTCGATGCATTTGAAAGTTTACGCTTCTTTGGACCAGTTAATCTCTAAAATGACACCTTGCCCTGCCCGCTGCCTGACTTCAGACTAATGCAGCTAACTACCTCTCTGCTTGTTGCTCCTTCTGGCAAAACTTCTGTAAAGGACTGACTTGCTAAAGAAGTATCCTTGGGTGGCTATGCCACCTCTGTGCCTGTCAGGGTTTGGCCAGGCTGTAAACAGCTGGACCTGCAGGTAGGCCCTGAGGAGCAATTAGCGGGGTCAGCAATGTGGAAGCACAGATTACCCAAGTGCCAAATTGGGGGCCTGGTCGGAGGGCTGAGACCATGGGGACCAAGTTCTAGAAGGACTGAGGGGAAATCCAAGAGATGTAATCCAGAAGTGGGCCAAGCTCAGAAATCAGGGGTCAGAGAGCCAGTGCCTGGTTCCAGGGAAGATTTGAAGTCAGGGTCAGGAAAAGCCAAAGCTGAGTTAGGAATCGGGAGAACTGGAAGGAGTGATGAGCACAAGAAGGCTTGCCAGAACAGACTGAGGCTCAGATGCCCTTAGAAGGGTGAGGTGCAGTGCGGCACCCAGTCCAGTTGCTTGTCTCCACAGAAAACTAGGGCACTCTTGTTAGCCACGGATCAGGGGAAGGTATGATAGCTCAAGTGCTCTGGGCCTGATTGCTCAGAGGCCATGACAGTACCTCTCTTTCCTCCCATCCCTCTGTGATTGGTATTTTGGGAATGAGGGACTATGGGGCACAATGCATGGCTTTCAATGAAATTTCTACAGCTCATGTAATTTACAATAGATGGCTTAGATTTAATGTTCTACCTGTTCCTTCACCTGCACTGAATGCCGGCTCTGAAGAGCTGAGAATCTGGCCCATTCTCTACAGCAGGGCACGGGCAGTCTCTGTGTGTGGCACATGGCAGATCAGGGAGGGGACAGGCAGTACAGTGGCAGATAGGGCAGAAAGCAGCAAGCAGAGCAGCAGATTGCATGGGGAGGGGTTTGGAGTGGCATTTGGGGAGGGTGTGGGCTAATTTGTGGCACGTCTGCCAGAAAGGTTGGCCCCCGCTGCTCTATTGTATGCAGGCTAAATCCATGAACCTCTTACTCACGCACTCTTTTCCAATGAAAGCAGTCAGAATAAGCTTGTGATTTATTGCCTGAGTAAGGGATCACAATAACATAGTGATTTTTTAGAAACTGTTCTCAGTCTGTGTAAAGCATTAATACATCTTATTTATATTGTCCAATGACATTTTCTTTGTTATGTGAACTACACTTACAGTATGTTCACTGTATGTTTTAATTATATCATTTTCATAAACAACCTTCTCCATTTTCATACATATGGTAAAGAGTCTGTTTGACTAACTCACTGTGCTCCTGACAAAATAGTTTTTTCTAGATTCTTCTTTAAAATAAATCACCTTCTTTGCGTGCTTGTGCATGAGAATTTAAATCTGAGTTCTTTTGCCTTAGAAGTAAAGATGATTTTAGGCTGTGCATTGACTAGCTCAAAGAAATTCAAGTTTTCTTTGTGAATTAATTAATCTATCCATTTCATCCTCCCTGCAGCAACAGTTGATCTTTTCTGCAAAACCTAGTTTGTACCTTGGATCCACAAAAAATTAAATTGATTTTGGGAGAGAAAAAAGAAATCACTCCTCTTTATTCTAATTCCTCCCAAATGCTCACTTTAATTTTCACCCAAGGGCAAACCATTTTTATTTCATTTAACTTGTCTTTTCTAATAAATGGACATGTTAACAATGTCCACTAATGTAGATGATCATTTTTCTATTTTAATCTGAGTGGTTTCTTGGCAATTCACAATTCAATCAGAAATAAATTTTAAATAGGTCATGTAGAAGGCTGGCAGTTTCAATTTCCTTCTGCTTAAAAAAAGTTTCTGTTTTCAGAGATATTTGTTGGAGCACAAACACTGTTGGAGTCAGGGCAAAACATTCATTTTTAACAAGCTTGTTCTTCCAGCTAACAATAATGGTAAGAAGCAGCCTTTTTTCAAATTGTTTTTCAAACATCTTAATAATAACAATTTTCACTTTTTCTCAACTAAGAATCTCAATATGTTTTTAGAAAGGTGGGTGTAACAAATTGGCAGGGCTTGTATGCACAATCTCCCATTGTTTGCAGGTGTGTTCCAGTCCCTGCTCTAAGGACTAGTATACATTTTTTACCATTGTATAAAACACAAAAACAGTTTTTGGAGCAGGTCTTCTCTTACAGCTGTCTTCTTTCACAGATGAATTATCTAATCACTAGGTACAGAATCAGGCTCAGTCTTGCTTTCCCTTTCTGGCCAAATGAACCATTATCCCATGCAAAATAGATTGCCTTCAGTAGGAGGTGTTCAAGTTGTCTTACTGCCTACACCAGGGGTGGGCAATTATTTCAGCTGGAGGGCCACTTAATGAGTTTTGGTGACCTGTTGAGGGCCACATCCTCTCCTCCCCTTCCCTCTTTCTCTCTCTCTCTTTCTGTCTGTCTGTCTCCCCATCGCTCCCTCTAGAACTGGGCCTGAGCTGTAGTTCACGAGGAGCCCTGACATAGCTGTGGACCCAGATGGGGACTTCTGCTGCAGCAGGCAGGCTGTGAGGCACAGCAGCAGGTTCTGGAGCCCTGATGCAGAACCTGCCAGTGGTCTCTGCAGCTGACAGTGCTGCCCACCCAGCATGGCAGAAGCTCCTTCCTGAGTCCTCAGCTGAGGCCATGGCAGGTTCTTGGTTGGGGCTCTGGGCAGGAACTTCCACCACACTGGCAAGGCAGTGGTGTCAGCTGTGAACTGGCAGGTTTTGCAGTGGGGCTCCTGAGCCTGCCAGTGACATCTTCAGCTGATGCTGTCACCCACCCGCTGTGGTAGAAGCATCTGCCCAGGTCCACAGCACATGCTGTTAAATCAAGAGCTGATGCTGCTTGGTAGAAGCAGTCCCACCTGCCTAGCACCACATGGCTACCCACCCATGGGCCAGACCCAATGAGTTGGTGGCTGCCCGTCTGCTGACTGGATCAAATGTGTTCATGGGCCAAATCTGGCCTGCAGACCATATTTTGCCCACCTCTGTCTTACACCCTAGAAAAGCCTGTAGCCTGGTGGTCAGGGCAGAGGAGTGTACACAACTTACTTACCCCAAAAGGGGAAAATGTATTCTAGCCACTGTCTGCTCATATAAAAAGAGGACTTAGTATCTGTTCTTTCTCCAACAGCAACAAAATGGGGGAGAGGTGGGGACAAGGAAACCAGAAGTACCACCGCATTTTGTGTGGAGCCTGGCCTGCCGCTCTGAGAAGGTCTATCAGATTGAACCCTTCTGGTGAGATAGAGGGTTGGATCCATCTTTTGTAGATACTGAGAATGAGGCAGGAACCAAGCTGCTCAGCAGTGTCAAAGCAGAGATCCTTCTATGTATGCCTAAAAATAAAACTTTTAAATGCCTCAGGAATTAAAGGGTTAAACATTGAAATGCCTCTGTGTTAGGCAGCAGCTGAGTGGGTTTTTGAGTACTGCACTTTAGTATTTAGACACTTAAATCATGCCTAAGACCTACCCGTAAACTGTTCTAGTCCCTTTTTAGATCTAACTTTAAGTAACTTCATTGAGAAAACACAAAAATAATAATAATTGTGTACAGAACCTGCTTCTCCTAACTTCTTTCTTTCCTCTCTAACAGTCTAACTACTAGTTTTCTGATTAGAAGTAGAGGCATAATTGTCAGTGTATTAGACTTCTAGCACAAATTCATTTAAAGGAGCCATGGAATCTGAGTCCTAGTCCCAACAATTGCACTTCCTGCCATGACACGTTACAATGTCAGGAAGCACAATTTCGGGATCAGGAATCAGGTGCCCATTGCGCTCTTTCCACTTGCCAGGTGAAGGACGGGTATCTGTAGCTTGATATAACTTGGTAGGGTCCCAGAGCCAGGGCTTAAATCTGTTGATTGTTGGTCCCAGGGCTGGGAACATACCAGGGCACATTGTAAACCCTGTTGTGGTTCCAGGGTTGGGACTGACAATCAGTTTATTGCTGGCCCCAGCCTGGGGAAACCATGGACTTACTACATGTTCACTTTAAGATGCCATACAAACCAGTCATAAAGTGTTCTATGTTATATATGGAGTATTGTTTGTGACTGCTTTGCCATTTGATGGTGCATTCAAAGTGCCTCAAAAGGTTCTTCTTATGTTACCTTTGCCGCATTCTAGGGATTTCTTGATGGGGCAAAGTTTCCTGAGGTCTTGGAACATGCCAGTGTTCATAGATTTCATAGATTCCATAGACATTAGGGCTGGAAGGGACCTCGGAAGATCACTGAGTCTAGCCCTCTGCCCCAGGGGCAGGAAGTCAGCTGGGGTCATAGGATCCCAGCAAGATAAGCATCCAATTTTCTTTTAAAGGCGTTCAAAGTAGGTGCTTGAACCACCTCTGATGGCAGGTCATTCCAGACCTTGGGGGCTCGGACAGTAAAGAAATTCTTCCTTATGTCCAGCCTTAAATGGTGTTGCAGGAGTTTATAAACATTCAAACTTGTTGTCCCTTGGGGTGCTCTGGTGAACAAACATTCCCCCAGATCCTGGTGGACACCCCTTATAAACTTATAGGTGGCCATCAGATTACCCCTGAGTCTGCACTCCAACCATCCCTTCTCTTCTCAGTGTTGATTTGATGGCTTGGTCACATACAGAGAATGGATGATGGCCATATGCCCAAGGATCTTCTGTACGGAGACCTCTTTACAGGAAGAAGCCCATGCATGCATCCTTATCTCCATTTCAAATATGTTTGCAAGAGAGAGATGAACGTAATGAACATCGAGCCAAACAACTGGGAGAAGATTACTGAGGATCAAAGTGCTTGGAAGCAATCTGTTATGTATGGAATGAGGACTTTTGAAGAAAGAAGAGGCCAACATGCAGAGAAAAGGAAAAAAAAAAACCTCAGGAAAAACAGCACACCACATTCAGAAGTGTTTGATATAATTTCACAAGTGATGTGTGGAAGTGACTGTCGTTCAAGGAATGGGCTTATAGCCACAATTCCAGATGTTCAATGGGTTGATGCCTCAGTGCATTTTAATTGTCTTGTAAGACAGACAGATGCCTATAGAGTGGGTGCACATGTAGCACTCCTGCCGTTTATACCATGATTAGCACATTAATTGTAGCATAAATGTAACATGTAGAGGGGTCCTAAGTTTTCTAACTCAACTAGAATCATAGACTGGGGATTCCACTTCCCCGCTTTACACAGAAAACATGAGGTGAAAGAGAATAATCACTCTTACAGTGTCCCAGGTGTACTTCTGTTGCAGAAATGGCTTTTCCCTTTGTGGAATATCAACAGCTCTAATTTTACCCCACCAAAGTACTTGCTTTTTTCTTCAGTTCTGTATCCGGCTCTACACATTCCTACTGAGCTTCACATATGTGAGGCTTCGTTTAGCAAACCAAGAGAAAGTGAGTTCTACAATACAGCAGTGCAGGCTATCATAATTTAAGGCAAACTGTAGAATTTCTGCTAATTGCCTACTAGATTCTGGAAGAGTGAATATGCCTAGAGCCCAGCCAACTTCCCAACACATGGGCAGCACAGAAACCTTTGTTCCTTATCAGTACAGTGCATCCTTATGCTAGAATGGCATCAATCTTTGCCTTTTAAAATTCTGGCTTATCATCGATATTCTTTCAAAATGTCAAACTCTCTGGGCAAAGACGTACACAGTAGGATTAGAGACATACAGCAAAATATCATCTGCCTACAAGGGTATTGGATAACTTCATTCTACTCATGATCCCTTTTAGAATGGGAGGAGATCACACTTTCTGCCACTGGCTTCATTCCTGCTGGACTTGATATAGATGAGAGAAAGTATCTGTATCTTACTCTACTTTGTAATTTTTTTAAAATCAGAATTAAAACCACTTAAACTTTCTTGTGGTACTGGTGATTCACTATATCAAATCCACTTAATGCATTCAAGCAAAAGTTTGTATGCTTTGATATGCCAAATATATTGCAGCAGTCCATTCCTGCAAGGATTCAGAGCCACCTTTTCTGATTTAATGAAAATAAAAAAAGATCATAATTATATCTTTTCTGCATGTTGGAAAGACCACTTCTAAAACTTGCTTCGTGTTGATGTGACCCATGCCTTTCACTTATAGTTCTAGTTTGTCTTTGCTTATACTTATCCCTTTTTAGATTCCCTACCCCCCCTTTTTTATATTTTTGTGAATTATGTATAATCTGTCACTCATACTGACCAGGGTAGGCACTATACTCTTACTGATCAGTGTTGTAGTTCCATTGGCTATGTGCTGTGGAGGGGTTGTTTTTTTTCTTTTAACATTTGGCCTACAGCTTCTATATGAAATGGGGAAAAATGCTTATAGGCAGGCAGGATATTGGAAAGACAGGAATACTGTTTTGTTGGTGCTCACTGCATGCAGCTGCAGAGAGGATAAAAGGACATTTTCCATCATCCAAAATGTTATACTTTCTCTGCAGTATCTCAACTTTTTGATTTGCCAGTTTTTTACTATTTCTTAGTCAACAAGATCTCCGCCAATATTATTCACTTTAAGCAGAAAAGTTGGCCCTTCTGTTTACTCTCCACCTCTATGTGAACTCGCAGATAGATACATTTTTATCACATTAGGACTTTTTTTGAGTTACTGCTGTTCCTTTGTTTCCATCAAAGTCAGCTTCTCTTTTTGCAGTTCTACCTCATGTTTTTCTAACTCTATACAGGCTAAAAGCAATAAAATAGCAAATTCTAGTGCTTGCCATGGTGCTGTTGTTAGTGAATAATCCATCGTAAAATGGTCAGATAAACTGACAGCTGTCTAACATTGACCAATTACTTCATTACTAGAAAGAGATCTCTGCAGGAATAGGAATTAAATGAGTCACAATGGAACTTGGAATTATGATTCTTTTACATTCTGAGGCTGCTTTGTCTCCTCAGCACCCACCACGTATGGCATGTGAGTTGGCTGCAATATGTAATTTTAATGTCCTTTCTCATCTAAGTGCTGCTTTTTCACAGGGTCACTTTATAATTCCATTTTCTTAAGCAATTCAGAACCATTTTAAGAGGCCAAACTATCCTTTTTCTGGCTTGCAGAGGAAAAACCTGGGCATTATGAAGATGTGGGCATGGTGGGGAACCTGGAAGGATTCCATTGCAGTTCTTGTCCCCCAAATTCCATGTGTATCAAATTTTCTTGGCTCATAAGTGAACAGTGAACTTGAAGCTTTTGGTTCTCTTGCTCTGTGTGCTCCCAGCATGCAGAATTACTAAGTAGAGCCATTTTGGGTACTTTATTTATCTGCCCAATTATATGTAGGCTACAGAATATTTCAAAAAGAATCTGTGTTTCATTTTGGTTGGCAATTCAATATATAATTTTTAATCACAGAAAATATATTTGTATAGATATTCAGACATACTATAGTCCTGAATTGTTGCACTAAAAAGACCACCTCCTGTGGCTTTGAAGTGTTCTTGTTTCTTTTATATATTTTTCTAGGAAAAACGACAATGCTAAAAGTGATTAAAATAATCCAGTTCTGTTATTTTAAACAGATAGGCCATGCTGGGTTGTGACCTTGGAAGATTAAATGACTCTGGGACAACTTTTGTTTGTTAGGACTGAGATTCTGAAAATAGAAACAAAAATCAGTTTTCAACCTCTTTCACCTGGATTAACTATCTGAACACTATGACTGCTACTCAAAACCTCACGTAGATATTCTAAATAGGTATGAGTACCTGCACTTGCTGACCAAGTTAAAAAAAAATCTCTTTTGATTCCCTTGGCTTGAAGGATTTTTTACTTTAAACATTTTTACAGTGCTTGCAATCAGGACTTTTGGAGTAGAAGAATCAGTAGCAGCAGGAGGACTCAACGGCATTAGAGCCATTGTGTTTGAGGTTTCTGTTAGAGTGAGATAGAAAGGTTCCTTGCATAAGCTTGCATTTCTATTCTCTTTGGTAAAACCTTTCCCTTTTATTTTTTCTTTTCATGCCCATGAGTTTTTTTTTCATTTGCTCCCCAATATGAATCCACTTGACCACCCCATTATAGAAGAGAAATGAAACCTTTAAAGGATATTGAACACAGAGGTTTCACTGTGGATCAGTAAAAAGTCATTTGTCAAAAGTGTTTCCGTAATTGTGATACACTGGGAAAACGTGTACGTTCAGTGTCTTTCAAACTCACATTTCCATTTCTATCCTGGCCTATTGTATCATATCACACTGAGTTTTAAATTAAACATGTAGGAGAAGCGATTTGCTCAAGAGTTGTTCAGAGTTTTTTATTACTTTGACTGGGTTCCTGGTTTATCTAGGTGTGTTTCTGTCCTTATGGAAAAAATATGAAAAGAATCAAGAGGTTTTATGAGGTGCTATGGAAGTCCTTGCTCCAAATGCACTGGAAAAATCAGGTGTTCTTTCACTGAGTTCAGTAAGCACTAAATCAGCCTTTGGATGAATTGAGTAAAATGTTTATATATCCATAAAGCAATCAACAGTTAAGTATATGGCATTTTTTTACTTAATGTAATGTAATTATTTCACTAATATAATGTTTTAAAAATAGTCTGAAGGGATTTGAATTGTTTGAATGTTTACTTTTGTTAGAACAATGAAAAGAAATCAACAGAATGGCAAATATCAATTAAGTGCATTAATCAGGGCTAGAGAAGATCCTATTGATTCATTACTAGAAAAGTTAATTTGTTATCTGCTGACATCCCAGCCTGCTTTGTGGCCTCCTCTACCCCTTTCTCTCAGGGAGGTGCACTACCACTTGCCCCTTGCTGGCTGAGCACCCAGCAGGCCCTGCCCTTGGGCTGTCCCAGTGCTGAGCAAGTACAGCTCCTGTCCTTGGCCCTGCCTCTAGCCATCTGTCAGCCACAGGCACACAGGTAGGGAAAGTGTCCCCTACATGAGCACTGGGACCTGGGCAACTGGGTCCATGGACTGTGCCCCCATATCCCTAACACCCCATCATGAAGCATCCCATGACATACACACAGACCCCAGCACTGAACCTAGGAAAACCCACACACTTAGGCACAGCTCCTCAGACCCTGACACTGGCACCTGCACACCCAGCCAGGGACCCTTATGCCCCCATATTCAGGCACAGCCCCACAGACCCCCAACCCTGGCACTAAGACACCATATCTCAGAGGTCAGAGCCAGGCATTCTGCAACCTGAGCACTTGCCATTATACTTAATTTTATTAACAAAAGTTGCAACTTTATACAAAGGCTCTGTGTCTCTCCTGTCAAACTGCAGAAACACTGCCCACGTGAGGGAGGATAGTGAGCAGAGAATGTGGTGCTGGCACAAGGACAGGGGGCTGCACAGTTGCAGAGTGCATAAGGGATATCTGTAGGAGGCATCAAAGAACCAAAGAGGAGATGCTGCAGGCCTTGGTTGCTGCCTTTGAGCGCTGGGCAAGTGCAGCTGATTTCTGGTGTCACAAGCAATGGGAGTGGGATGAGAAGAGACTTCAGATGTGGAAGGGGGATATCCTTAGGCTGGGAGATGCCTACACTCAGGCTGCTAGGGTGAAGAAATGGGGCTTCGAGAAATCCATCTACCTTTCTGAAGAGGTAACCCATGTCTTGGTAGACCTGGCAGAGTCCCTGTGCCAGGAGAAGGAGTTCATGGACAGGATGCTGGACTGCTTTGCATAGCTACCTATGACAACATTGACTAGTGACATATGAGGTGGGCCCCATGTGTGGCCAAGGGTCATAGGGTTGGGGGTCCCTGTAGCAGAAGACTGGGAACTCAGGGCAAGGTGCGAGGGGGCGGGGGTCCCATGAGGGAATACCGGGGGTCCCTTGCTATGCTGCTGCCTCCTGTTCCGCAGCTGCCTCCTCTTCTCTGCAGCCTTCTCAGGTGGACAGCGGGTCTGGGATCACCCATGTGTCCAGATCCTATATAGAGAAGTCTCTGGCCTTCACTTTGAAGTGTGGGAATTAATGTTCCAGGTCTAAAGCCCCCCTCCGCTGTGCCTCTCCTCAAAGTTTCTGTGTTGAGTTCTGGCCCTGCGGCATTCCCTCTGAACCCCACCCTCTCCCTGTTCCCCATCCTATCCACTCCTCCAGGTTATTTTGTCCCTTTCACAAATCTCTCCCACCCCTGCTCCTGTCCCTTCCCCACGCCAAAGATGTTTGGGCTTGCATCAATGGGCAGAGGGACCAAGTTCTGACATAGGCAATCTTCAACAGGTTGTCTTTATTAAAAAGAAGAAAAGCTTAGCAGCTGCAACATTGTAAACTGAGGCATGTCTCTTTCTTGAGTCACATTCCCCTGCATCCCAGTGTCTGCCTCTCAGAGGAGTGGGAGGGGATGGAAATGGTGTCCCAGTAGATAGGATTGTGGGTGGTGGTGCTGGTACACGGGGCTGGTACTCCCTACATCAGTGCAGGGCTCACTATCCCCAGCCTCCCTGCATCATGCTTGCTCAGCACACACTGCATGGTCTGAGAGTTGTCTCCTGTGCCCAGGCTTTATGGAAGACCTCTCTGGTCTCATAGATGTTGTGGAGGACTCATGCAGTGACTATGAAGTGTGGCAGGTTTTCCTCCTCCAACTCAAGGCATGTTCTGAGAGCCCACCAGTGCACCTTGAGGTGGCTGAAGCTGCGCTCCACAGTCTTGTGGTACCTATTCAGGCAGTAGTTGAAGTGTTCCTTTTGGCAGTCCATCTGAATTGTGCAGGGCTTTATAAGCCAGGGTAAGAGACTGAAAGCCAGGTCCCCAGTGATGGAGAGAGAGATAAGGATGGCACTGATGACAAAACTGGGAACTTGGAGCGTAGCACCCATTCTCCAACATCTGGGGAAGGGGGGAGTTGCCGAAGATACGGCCATCATGGCCTCTGCCTGCTCAGCTGGTGAAGATATGGGTGAAGCAACCCTGGTGGCTAACAATGCCCTGTGGAGTGATGGAGAAGTAGTCCTTGCAGTTGAGGATTTCCTGAGTGCCTTGGGACGGTCAGAAGATAGGAATATGAGTGCTGTCCATGGCAGTCACACAGTTGAGGAAGCCCATACTGCAGAAGGCAGTGACTACCTCCTGCTGCTTGACAAGGTGTATGAAGCAGTTGGCCAGGTCATTCTGAATGACCAGACATACCTCCCAGATGGCCTCTCTGACTATGGACTTCCCCATGCCAAAATGGCTGGTGATGTGGCAAAGACTTCTGTGGATGGCCAGTTTCATGATGGTAAATGCCACTCGCTTCTCTTGAGTGAGAGATGGCTGCATACTGATATCCTGGCTTGTGATATGGGGGACCATCTAGGCAAAGATGTCCATGAAGGTGGCCTGGCACATGCAGAAGGTCTGGACCTACTGTTCATCATCCCAGATGTCCAGGATGATCCACTCCCACCAGTTGTTCCTGGTGCCACAGGTTCAGAACAGGTGTTTGATGGTTTGGAGGTCATGCCACAGCATCCCTTTATCCATGTTGTCCTGAGTGGCCTTACCCTTATAAGATACTTAAGTCAGTGACTTAGTCCAGGATGCTTGGTGGGTGGAGAGTGCGGTAGCTTGTCCCATGATGGATGGCCAGCTGCTGGCTTGGGGGCAGAAAGCTGTGTCCTCTGGTGACCAGCTGCTGGATCATGTCCAGATGACCATGCATGATGTCCCCGAACCTCAGGGTGACAAGCAGGAGATTCCACAGCTCCTGGGCCTGTGTGCTTGTGGGGAGCTAGGCTGCCCGTGCTACAGATGATAACAGAGGTGGGGAGTTGCCTGTGTGGTGCATGTAGCAGGGGAGCCAGGGTGCATGCAGTGGGGGAGAGAGTTGGGTTACTCAACCTGGGTGCATGGCAAGGGAAGGGGTTGGGCTGTATTCATCATCAGAGAATGGAGTTGCCACTTGGTGTGAGGCTGTACACATGTTAGGGGGAGTGAATCAGGGGGTGTTTCCTGTGTGTCTGTTGAACTGTTCAGCATGTGGCCCCCAGCTGCTGAGAAATTGGACAGTCCTGCCCTAATGGATACATCTATACAATTCATTGAAATGGGGACTTCACTGAGAGTTTTGCTCCATTAAAGAGAACAGCATTTGTCTGTAAAACAGATGCCTATTTGTACAGGGCATCCAAACTTCTTTGACTTTATTTGCTCCCAAACAATTTTATAGGCTGTAGAGTGCCTGTAAGATGTATTACACTGATAAAACAGCTTTACAATTCATCCCATTCATTTTGTTCAAATCTTTTCTTTCCCAGATTGAGTGCAAATGAAATCATAGCTTCCTAATCTGATTTTCACCACTTGTTGATTTACTTTGTTGTCTCTCTGCTTTTGATTTTTATGCTCAACAATTATTCTGTTTTTCTCCTTTTGGCAGTGGCAGACAGAAATTGCAAAATAAAACTTAAAAACTCCCAGTTGAAGCATTAAGTAATAAGGTTAAATGACTGCAAAACAGAAAAATCAGAACTGATCTTTAGAAAGTTGAGTTTATGGTAATTGCCTAATTTACTATATAATAGTGACTTAAAGGGCCAGAATCATCATTAATTTGTATATCATTTAACTCAACTAATATAAACACACAAAATTAATCCTTCATTTACAGTAGTGGAAGGCATTTACTTCCATAAGGCTGATTTCTCTAGCATGACTGAGAGGATCATGTTATCCTGTTAAGAGTAATATAGGGTGTAAGTCAGAGAAGAAATATGTCCCATAGTCATTATGTTGATGTAAGTTCCATTCCATAAATGTGCAACTCTGCAAATACTTTTGAAAATAAATCTGTATACTAGGGATGATTAAATGCTGGAGGGATACTTTCAAACCTAGTGTAAATCAGAGAGTCATAATAAAGTAAGGCTGGGAAGGACCTCAGCAGGTACATCTAGCTCAAGCCTCTGTTCAAGGCAAGATCATCCCTATACAAGCCATCCTATACAAGTACTTGTCTAACCTATTCCTAAAACCACACAAACAACCCTGTTGGACAACTATGAGGGATATTATCCCAAAACACCAAGAATACTCTACTAATACTATCAATGACCTACCCTTAAGGATGTTAAAATCTATTGACTTCATTGGAGTTAAACAGGATTGTGATACATAAAGTCAAACTCTGGCATTATTACAGCAGTGCTTGTAGTGGAATCACAGAGCAGTTGGACTTGAATCGATGCTTCTGTTAGTTACAGTTACCTCAGGCTATCCTCTCCCATTCACCTTTTCACAAATGCCCAAGTGAAGCTGTGTTTTCTTATACATGAGAAAGCAAAGTATACTTTTTAATCTAGATGACTTTCATTTTCTATTAAAGGAACATAGCCCAAAATAATTAATGTATACAGTTGAGCGAGAATGATCAAGCAAGGGAATGACAATTAAAAAACATGCAGATTGATCAACAATTGTCAAATGCAGCAATAGAAAACTGCAGCACAGTTTCTTTATCTTGCTTTTTGTTTTTAATGAGCACATCTACACGTCTCTGTACGGCAATGTTCCTATGGTGTCATACTTTATTACTTCAGAGCATGGCGCAGTCTGGGTGGTTACTGAGCTGGGCATGCAGTGCATGGGTAGATTTCACCGCTACGTTGCTGTAGTGGTGCTCTATACCAGTGGAGCATGTCGCTATGGCAACATAGCTGGCAATCACATGTAGGCCTGTGTGATCAATACGTCACTATAGCATGCCATACAGTGACATACTGCATCGCTGCATTACCATAGGGTGACATGTAGACATGCCCAATATATACTTTTATAGCAACTGGGATATAATGTAATAGTATTACCCATCCGATTCCCATTTTCAGAATGTGACAGTTCCTTTTCTCTGCTTACCTTTCCCCCATTTTTCAAGCTACAGTACATAAAACTTTGGACCAGTTCCTCACCTGGCATAAATCAGTTTAGCTCAATGGAGTTAATATGCTACACCAATTTACACCATCTGAAGTTCTAGCGTATAGGCATGGTAGGTTATGTGATATAATTGCTTAAATTCTTTGGCCCCATATTTACGCTTCTCTAGAAGGTTAATTCAGGAAAAATTTCATGGATTGCTCACAAGAAAACCATTTACACTTTCATGAGTTAAAGGAATTAAATATAATAAGAGTGAGATTATTTGTGCTTCAATAAAAATCTTACAAGATAGTTTATACTTACTTTGCACTCTCAGCCAAAAGTATTACAATTAATGATTATTTTTTTCCATTGCCATTATAAGCAAATTGTAAAGACTTGTGCCAAATTTACAGAATACATATCTGGGATATTATTCAGTGTAACACTTAATACTAACAAGTAATGAGTTACATTTGCATTTTTTTCATTAGCTACAGTTCTTGTATTTCTTTGGTGATGTCTTCATTATTCTTAAAGTATAAAGGCCAACTAGCACTATACTTTTATGGATTTTTAAAGGCCCCAATATTTTTCCACAATTATTTAAAAAAAAAGATTTGAGCCCAGTTAACGCTGTTTTGTAGCTCTCAGGAATGGCAACCAAATGGAAGATTTTAGTCGTCTAACTGAAGTGCTGTCACAATCTGAAATAGAAACCTGTAACCAAACACGAACAACATATAATGGAGGTTTCATAGTTTCATAGTAGCTAGGGTCAGAAGGGACCTGAACAGATCATCTAGCCTGACCCCCTGCCACAGGCAGGAATGAATGCTGGGTTCACAAGACCCCACACAGGTTATCATTCAAACTCCTCTTGAATTTGCCCAAGGTAGGGGCGAGGACCACTTCCCTGGGAAGTTGGTTCCAGATTTTGGCTACCCCAACTGTAAAATATTGCCTTCTGATCTCCAACCTAAACCTATTCTCCATCAGCTTAAGACCGTTGTTCCTCATCATCCCAGGCGGTGCTGGGGAGAAAAGAGCTTTGCCTCTTTGCTATTGATCCCCCCTGATGAGCTTGTAGGCAGCCACCAGGTCCCCCCTCAGCTTCCTCTTGCTGAGGCTGAACAGGTTCAGGTCCTTTAGTCTCTCCTCGTAGGACCTGTCCTGCTGCCCTCTCACCAAGCGCGTGGCCCTCCTCTGAACCCTCTCCAGGCTGGCCACATCCCTTTTGAAGTGTGGCGCCCAGTACTGGATGCAGTACTCCAACTGTGGCCTGACCAAAGTCGCATAGACGGGGAGTATCTCCTCTCTGGACCGGCTTGAGATGCACCTTTGGATGCGTGACAAGGTATGGCTGGCCTTCCTGGCTGTGGTCTGACATTGGTGGCTCTTGTTCATCTTGGAGTCAATAATGACTCCAAGATCCCTTTCCGCCTCTGTGCTTTCAAGAAGGGAACTCCCCAGCCTGTACGTATGCTGTGGATTCCTTCTCCCAAGGTGCAGCACCCTGCATTTGTCTATGTTGAACCCCATATTCTTGTCTGCCCACTTCTGTAGTCTGTCTAAATCTAGTTACAGCCTCTCTCTCCCTTCAAGTGTGTCCACCTCGCCCCACATCTTAGTGTCATCAGCAAACTTGGACAGCGTGCTTTCCACCCCCTCATCCAAGTCGCTGATGAAGATGTTAAGCAGTGCAGGCCCGAGGACCAAGCCCTGGGGTACCCCACTGCTCACACCTTGCCAGGTTGAGTACAACCCGTCCACCACTAGAAGTCCTTTATTTCGGTCCACTTCCTGTAGGTGCCTCAGAAACTGTGTAGTTGTCCATTTCTAGATTCTATTTGGACAGGCCTAACATACCCTAATAATAACCATGTTTTTAATTCTTTTACATTCTTTGGTTCCTCCCTCCTGCTCAGCTCTCACAAACTGCTGCTGTTTCCAGGTCCTTGATGCAACAAAGTTTCAGCTGATAATTCCCTGAGCCCAGGTCTTTTAGGACTGCTCCCTACAATGATTTACAAAAACAGGGGTTGATTTCTCGGAAGTGTGGACAACATCTCTCCTCTGGAAACTCTGATGAATTGATTGGGGATTAGTAGATACTATGTGCTGGTCCCTTTTTCCTACAAATTTTGGAAATATGCAAGAGCTATAGCTAGATAGGGCTGAGACATGTGACAGAGGGTGAGATGATGTGCTACTTTGTGTGTCCTCCTGTTCAAAGGTGTAAGTGGCAGCATAGCACCCCTCTTTGCCACTGTCATGCATGTCAAGTGGCCAGAAAAACCTACTGGTGTTTGGTGGCAAATAAAGGAGGACACATCTCTCTAGTAGTGGTGAACCTCCGGCTGGCTGTTCCTGCATATGTGCTGCCACTGTATCTTTGCCCTTCCTGTTGCCAGAACTGGAGCCAGATTCAGAGCAGGGAAGGTCTGTGGTGTTGGAGAAGGGGGGAGAGGAGGGAAAAGCCCCTCTTCCTTCAGCTCCATTTTAGCACTTCTCCCTTAGGGTGTTTGTACATGAGATGGGAGTTTAGTCCCCTAAACTGAAACAGTGGGTTTTTAATTGTGATGATTAAAACCCCACCATTTCAATTTTGGGGCTTCCATCACTGTTACAGAGAGGGGTCAATCCTTCCTTACCCACCCCCATGGAGCCTGCCCACATCTCCCATGGCCAGGAGGAAAGCTGCTGGCAGTCCAAACAGCCCCTGAGTTATGGGGGTCCCTGGTCCTTCCCTTTGTGGTGGCAGGACCCCCTGGAGCCACCGAGGTGGGCTGCTAGCAGGCCAGATGCTGCCCCAGCTAGGACTCAGGGAAGAGTTGGATCGGGCTGGGTGCTGCCTCCGAGCTGGGGCAGCACCCAGCTGCTAGCCACCTGCCCACTCATGGTTTTCTTCTCTTTCTCCCTGAAGGTTCCATATACTTTTTTCCACCTACATGGTGAGGATTTGTGGATATAAAGTCTACCTTCTGCATCTCATGTAATGAGTCCAGATCAGGGCTCTGGGCCCAGCCAGTCCCAATCAGATAATGAGCTCAGTTCATCCCCTGAGTTTGCAGGGAAACAGGAGCCACCTGCAGCAAGTCTGGATCAGTGCCTTGGGCCCAGCTGGCACTAGTAGGGAAAACATAGTGGGAAATCCCCTGAAGCTACAGGCAACAGTCCCCAACTGCACCAGCCTTTAAAGGCAAGGCTCAACCTGCATCACTCTGTCTGAGCAAAGACTTAGGTACTTGCTCATGACCACCGTGTGCTTTCTGGCTTCACCTTTTGGATCTCTGGTTTTGAATCTTGGCCCCTGGCATGTGCTGACTCCGGCTTTCACTCCTGATTCCAGTTCCAATTCCTGGCATATCCTGATTCCAGTTTTGTCGCCTGATTCTAGTTCTGCTATCTGGCATCTCTAGATCCCCAGCTCCCTGAAAAACCCAGCCCCAGGCTTCACCTCTATGTCAGGTGACTGTTCCTGGTTACTCGTGGCTCAGTTTTTAATATCTCATCCTTTCATATTTCCGTCATGGATGTCTGAGTGGGTAATCAGCTTTTTAAAGCCCTCATGCCTCTTTATCCAAAGGATCTAATTACTTTATCTGATAGGTAAGGTTTTTGGAAGAGGGACTGCTCCTTTTCACAGTCCTGAGGAAAGGACATTCTCTGTCTAAGTGAACAATGAGCTCTCCTCTGCCCATTAAACAGAAGAGTGAAGAGGAGACATCACTCTGATAAGCAGATTTACTATCAAATTCCAGGTAATTAGGGTATTGATTCCACCCAACTGGAGTGGGGGTATTGATTCCCCCACACTTCAGCCCATCACCTCTAAAAATACATTGGTAAGTAGGGAGGTTGTTTTTTGTGCTGTGTGGACAACGCTATAAGTTAAGAATTTGTGTGTTCCTATGGTATGTTTTCCTGGATGATGTGCCTCATACATGTATTTTTGCAACGCTGAGTGTAAAGTTTTCCACATACCTGGATAATGCCTGGGCTGGAATAAGACATTTTATAGCTTCATATGTATATTCTTAAACAATTTGGATTTCCATTAGTCCCTCAACATGGAAGTCATGCACCAGTCTGCTCCTGGGAAACTTTATGTGCTACCTAACATCAGTGTTGATGGGTACCTATTGTCTCTGGTGGATAAGTTAATCTAGTTAGGAAACACCATGTTGCATGTTGATGAAATAAATCACAGTCTCTAAAGTTTGGAAGGCTGTAAAAAGACATTGAATTGGCAACTAAACATAAGGTCAATAAGACAACAGTTAGACTATCTTTATTCATAGATTCATAGATTCATAGATGTTAGGGTCGGAAGGGACCTCTATAGATCATCGAACCCGACCCCCTGCATAGGCAGAAAAGAGTGCTGGGTCTAGATGACCCCAGCTAGATGCATATCCAACCTCCTCTTGAAGACCCCCAGGGTAGGGGAGAGCACCACCTCCCTTGGGAGCCCGTTCCAGATCTTGGCCACTCTAACTGTGAAGAAGTTCTTCCTAATGTCCAATCTAAATCTGCTCTCTGCTAGCTTATGGCCATTATTTCTTGTAACCCCTGGGGGCGCCTTGGTGAATAAAACCTCACCAATTCCCTTCTGTGCCCCCGTGATGAACTTATAGGCAGCCACAAGGTCGCCTCTCAACCTTCTCTTGCGGAGTCTAAAAAGGTCCAGGTTCTCTAGTCTCTCCTCGTAGGGCTTGGCCTGCAAGCCCTTAACCATATGAGTGGCCCTTCTCTGGACCCTCTCCAGGTTATCCACATCTCTCTTGAAGTGCGGCGTCCAAAATTGCATGCAGTGTTCCAACTGCGGTCTGACCAGCGCCCGATAGAGGGGAAGCATCACCTCCTTGGATCTGTTCGTCGTGCATCTGCTGATGCACGATAAAGTGCCATTGGCTTTTCTGATGACTTCGTCACACTGCCAACTCATGTTCATCTTGGAGTCCACTAGGACTCCAAGATCCCTTTCCGCTTCTGT
>NW_005841848.1:4971597-4992874 GCF_000455745.1 Alligator sinensis | reverse complement strand
CTAGTTCATCCTGCTTGTTCCCCATGCTCCTAGCATTAATATATAGGCACTTGAGCCCTGTGACTGGTGCCTTTGCTGCCCCCCAGCTCTGAATCCCAAGGGACCCCTTATTTCTTACCTGCTTATTGCTTACCTGTGCTGTACTGCTGGCCGCCCCATGGCTTGCAGGTTCCCAACTTTCTCCTTCTTCAGACTGGGCTGTTTTGTGGGTGCCACATGGTTTGATGGTCCACAGCTTCCCCTGCCTTCATCTTCCCCTCCCCCTGATGAGCCTAGTTTAAAGCCCGCCGGAGGAGATTCGCCAATCTAGAAGAGAACACACGCTTACCTTTGGGGGACAGGTGAAGCCCATCCCAACTGAGCATGTCCCTCGTCGTGATGTGTGGGTCATTGTCCAGGAAGCCGAAGCCTGCCTCGAGACACCATTGCCGAAGCTGCCAGTTGGTCTCTCTAATGCAGTTTACTTTGAGTGTGGGGGAATTGGACCAGTTATAATTGACACATTAGGAAACTCAGTCACATGCAAGTTACTTTAGAAAAATCATGTCATTTACTGGTGGCATAAGGTATCAGATATTTAGGACCTAAAAGTAGAAACTATGTGAGGGATAGAGATAATTATAGCAAAGGTGCAGCTGGTATGGGTTGGGTACTTTGTCCAAATGCCCAGTGTCCAATTATCCAAGGAGGCATTCTGTGGCAAAATGAAGCTTTATAACTGTATTGTTGTGTTGGTCAGCTAACAAAGAATCTTTTTTAAGTTTAACTTAAAAAACCAAGGAATTTCCACTGACTTATCTGAGCATGATATGTGTGACAAACAAAAGAGGTGATAGCTTACTTTTGATGGTTTAATTACATTTGAAGCAACTCATCTCTATCTAGCTGTGGAAAGAAAAAATAACTTTTAGTTCAATATGATTTCTCTAGTTTCCTATTTGTTGTGCTGTGTGTGGGAAAAAACATTCCTCTTGAAAATTGGACTATATAGGCACAAGAGAACTCACAAACGAAGACAAGGCAGAGGGGAAATTGTTATCATCGATAACAGTGGACAACCACCATGCTAGTTCTTTACTAGGAGAGGTTGTCTCTGTTCCAGAAAGATCCTCCTTTGGCCAACTGTGTTTGCTTTCTACCTGGAATCTATCAGTGGCATGTTGCAAAGTGTCTACTCAAGTTGGAGACCTGGCTATAATAAATAATAATGTAATGAGCAACCAATTTTAGTATATTTGCATTACAGTGGTTTCATAGGTAGCTGAAATATCAGGACAAATATCTGGCTATAAGGAAATATTAGATATGCACTTTATAAAAATAATGGCTATGACATGATGGACTAGCTAAAAGTTTTAATATTGACTTAAGTGTAATAGAGGACACTGACTGCTGGCTGAAATGAGATGAGATTAATATTGATAGCAAGAAATAAACCTGTTGTGACAGAAAGATGCCCAGAATTTAGCTCACTCTTAAATTAACCTTATTTTATTATTCTTTTGATTGAATTCAAGTGAATATGCCACTTTATATAGAAACACTCTGTATTCTGCTGTTTAGCATTTGCAATTCTTTTCCACTTGTTTTGGAAGGCTAGTAATGAATAAAGTAATTGTAGGATTCCTATCTGGTCTGGATAATATGCTTTGGACCCAGGAATAAAGAGTGTAGTAGATAAATACGCTTAGACAGAATTTCCTTAGCAAAGTTGACAGCTTAAAGAGATAAGCTGGTGCAATTAAAGCACACATAGATAAGATTTTATATTACAAGGTAATATCACAGCATGTGCCAAGATTTTCAAATTTGTACTTAAGGATAAAAAGATACAAAATGGCATGTGTCTGAGGGACCTGAAATGATTCAGGCAGACTTCCTTCGACCTGAACATAGCAACTTGTAGTATAGTCAGAACTAGAGAAACAGCTCCCAAACACAAAACATAATGGTAATGTCTGATTCGTTTGCATGTCATAGTAGTTCATTTGTGTGATTTGATGCAATATATAATGCTGAAATCTCATGTCTGTTATTTGCCATCATTTTATGCATTAAAAAATTAACTCAATACATGGGGAGATAAATTTCATAGACGTTAGGGCTGGAAGGGACCTCGGAAGATCATCAAGTCCACCCCTCTGCCCCAAGGGCAGGAAGTCAGCTGGGGTCAAAGGATACCAGAAAGATAAGCATCCAAATGCTTCTTGAAGGAGTCCTTGCACCACCTCTGGAGGGAGTCTATTCCAGGCCTTGGGGACTCTGACACTAAAGAAGTTTTTCCTTATGTCCAGCCTAAAATGGTCTAGGAGGAGTCTGTGACCATTGGACCTTGTCATACCTTGGGGCACTCTGGTAAACAGGCATTCCCCCAGATCCTGATGCACACCCCTGATGTACTTATAGGCTGCCACCAGGTCACCCCTGAGCCTGCACTTTTCCAGGCTGAAGAGTTCCATGGCTATCAGCCTCTCTTCATAACACCTATTCTCTTGTCCTCTGATCATGCACATAGCTCTCATGTGGGTTCTCTCAAGCTTCTCCATATCCTTCTTGAATTGTGGAGCCCAGAATTGGATGTAGTACTCCAGCTGCAGCCTCACCAAGGCCGAGTACAGTGGGAGGATGACATCCTGAGATTTACTTGAGAAGTGTCTATAGATGCAAGCCAGAGTTTGGTTTGCTTTACCAGCTGCAACATCACATTGGCGGCTCATGTTCATCTTGTAGTCAGTCATGACCCCCAAGTCTCTTTTGGCCATGGTGCTAGCAAGCATAGCATGGCTGAAGTTATAAGCATGCTGCGGGGTTTTTTTCCCAAGGTGCAGTACCTTGCATTTGTTGGTATTAAATGTTATCAGATTTGTACCTGCCCACTTTTTGAGCCTATCCAAGTCAGCCTGGATCACTAGCCTATCCACAGGTGTGGACACTCTTCCCCAAAGTTTAGTGTAATCGGAAAACTTGGCCAGTCCACTTCTGACACAGGTATCCACTTTGTTGATAAAGATGTTAAAGAGAACAGGTCCAAGGATGGAGCCTTGGGGGACACCACTAGTCACGGAGCACCATGATGATTCACTTCCATCAACCACCACTCTCTGAGTCCGTTGGACTGTGATGTAGCCGAGACCACAGTTGGCCAATTTTTCCATGAGGAGATCATGGGACACCAAATCAAAGTCTTTTTTAAAGTTCAGATATATGATGTCAATCTCTTCTCCCTTGTCCAGGTGATATGTCACCTGGTCATAGAAGGAGATGAGATTGGTCAAGCAAGACCCACCTTCAACAAACCCATGCTGGCTGTCCCTCAGGATGTTGCCATCAGCCAGCTTGTCAAGAATGGTCTCTTTGATAATTTGTTCCAGAATCTTTCCAGGGATTGAGGTCAAGCTGATTGGCCTGTAGTTCCCTGGATCTACTTTCCTCCCTTTCTTGAAGATCGGTACCACATTGGCTTTCTTCCAATCTTCAGGTACTTCATCTGAGCACCAGGAGTTTTCCAATATCTTTGCCAGTGGCTGGGCTATGACTCTTGCCAACTCTTTAAGTACTCCGGGGTGCAATTTGTCAGGATCTACTGACTTGAAGGTGTCCAGCCTCTCAAGGTGTTCCCTTACAAGGTCTAAACTGAGGCTGTGTTTAAATTCACCCTCACCTTGGCCTACCGCATCATGCTAGGCAGGGCAGTCCCTTTGGGACATAAAAGTATACTGGCGCACACAGTACTATTCATTGTTTAATTTGTATTCTGTTTCCACTAAGGTCAAGCATTTTACTTTGAAACTAGTTGCTGTGAAATGTCCTTGTTTTATATAATATTTAGATATTTGATGCATGTGTGCTAACCTTAAGGGCCATCTAGGCTTTTGTTAATTAGTGGGTCCAAGTAGCACAACATTGAACTTCTGTATGTTAAATGAGAGCAACATCATCTGGGAGTCTCTATCACACCTGTGAAGACAGGCATAGATTTCATTTTCTGTAAGGGTGAGATGTGGACATTCAACAGGATGGAAACTGTAGGGGACCCAAAGGATGGGAGTATGGAGTGGGCAGGATGCACAATTTTGGTGATTAGTCTCTAATTGTGCCATACTTGCCAGTACTGGGAGTCATGATCCCAGGCTCCCTCTGCACCAGCAAAGGTGCCTGACAATCATCTGATTGTTGGCTGGCTTTTGAGACCCATTGTGCTGGTTGGAGTCCCAGAACCTGCTGCCACCAATCAGCTGATCAACATCAGCATTGAGACTGCACTGGGGTTCAAATGGGGCCATTCCAGCCCCAGTTCTGTCCACCTGGCCACGTGTTCATTAACTGGTTAATCACATCTCAAGTCTAATGTCTGCCAAAGGCCTTAGAGGAAAATCAAGACATTTTGAAAAAAATGAGATACAGAATTTCCGGGAGCTGCAGTTTTTGGGGCAGGTTTTCCTTCAGCTTTGTTCTTAATATCTCAGCCAAAATTAGCAGCCTCCTGAGCTAATTTCTAAGAAATAAGGATAATTCCACCTTAGACAGTTTATCCAGTGTATTGGATCCATGTTGGGATTTTTCAACATTTCACCCCTATTTTCCCCCTCAGAGAAAATACATTTTATTGTGGAAAAGGTAAAATAAAATAAAATCCTATTCCATTTAATATTTTACTTTTCTTATATCCTTTACATAATATCCCAGAGCAATGATACAGCCGAATAATTTGTTGTAAAGCTGTCTCTACATTTTGGGACTTCCAATGAAGCCTCTAGTGTGATACTAGCAATTTGTAGTGTTTTAGTAACATCCAGCTTTGGTATTTTGAGTATTTAAATTGATTTTTTCCATGTTTTGGCATGTGAATATCCAGAATGAGCCCCTTGATTCAACTGTAAAGAGTGCACAGAAGAGGATTTGAACTCAGACATCTGTGTCAGCATGTGTTGAAATTCTCTCACACTGTGACAGGAAACTGCTGTACATTATGCAGTGAAGAATGTTTTCACTTCCTTGTTGAGTATATAAATTGTACACTTAACAATACAGTAATAACAGCTTTATTTGAAATTGTTCATTCATAAACGCAAATCTGTTTGAAATCAATGCTCAGATGTGTAGCAACTCTATGCCAATCACAGGGTTTTGGTGTGGACAGGGTTTTATGGCACTCTGTGATAGGAGCCAACCATCCTATTTCACATAGAAGATTTCCATAAAAAATAAATAGACATGTAGCAGATGCAGGGAACAGATTACAGAATAAAACTGTACATTGGCCATCTTTATGAAAATTGGATCTGGGCCCAAGCTGCTAAATTCTGATGTGGGGCTAGATTTTTAATGCCCCAGAGTCTGGGGTGTTTACTTGATTAAAATTTGGATTGTATAGGTGAGTTTAATATATTTTTAAATTCAAATACTTTGGACCAGATACCTCGGAGCTGCAGCTTGAGGATTCCTTGGCTAAGTTCAGGAAGTATGGGAAAAAGGAAATGAATGTAATTTTCAGTCCCTTTTTTGCTCCCTGATCCTGGGATTATCTCAGTGTTGGTCTGGAACTTGGCACAGAACAGAACAGGTCAGGAGGATGTGTTTATGCCCTCTGTCACCAGACGTGATGGAGATATTTGCATAAGCTGCAAAGATGCTTCAGAGAATCAAATGTCATGAACCCTAACATCATTACTGGCAATAAAGGCAAGAGATGATGAAAATCATTTACCCCATCAACTATTAACTGAAGACTGGAACAGATGGAGTCTCAAGAGACTTAAAAGTCATAATCCATTTATTCATGAAGCCCACAAGCTCCTGGAAGACACTGGGGATGCTGAACCAAACCTGTGGGGAGCAATGGAGTGGGCCAACCACTGGGAAACGTCAGACCTATTCCTACAGTGTTTTATACCAATGTCAAATGAGCCCCTGATTGGGCATGACCTTGACAGAAGCATGGGCCAGGCTGAACTGACTGAGATCTGGATATGAACGCTTCAAAGCAACACTTCACAAGATGAACATCTTGGACAGCCCCCTGCATGAATGTGGTGCCAACAAACAGCACAGCACTTACTTGAAAGCTGCAATCTTTACAAATACACAGATGGAATCTGCACATTAAGTGATAATACCAGACAGTGGCCAAAGATTTGGAAGTCGATATCTGCTGCCATATAAAGAGAGAAAGGTCATGGTGGGTGTGTCTACATGAGATGCTAAAAGTGCAGTAGACAAATTCTACTGTGCATTAGTGTGTCACGGCAAAAGCTGTGCTAATGTACAGTAGAATTAATCTACTGTGCATTAGTGTCACTTAAAATATGTGTGTTGGTGCTACTGCACACTAGCACTTATTACCATGCATTAAGTTAGTACCTGTTATTACAGGTATTAAACTTACTGCACTGTAATGAATACAAGAATAGATATACCTGGTGTCTATAGCCTTAGTTCTCTCAGGGTCTTGTCACATGGGGCACTTAGTACATGTTAAATCTGTGAAGTATGAAAATCAGAATGGACTCTGGGCAGTTGCATGGTAATGTTTACTATAATCTCTAACATGCACAGCTGGCTGATGTCAGCCAGCCCTGGCACTACATGGAAGTCTTGAACTGGCTCTGGTGCACTGCTGAGGCTGGGACCCTTGCATAGAACAGAACAATTCAGGAGGGCATGATTATGTCTTTTATCAGTAGGAATGGTGGAGATATTTGCATATACTGCAAAGATGCATCACAGATTGCATCAGCTGAAAAAAGGAAACACAGAAAATGAAGGAAGCAGCAGCAATTACGTTGAATATATCCATGGCTGGCTTTTGCTTCTTTTGTTTTTCATTCACTTCCACCCCTTGGGCAGCAGTTCACATTGCCAGAGGGATGGCCAAGTCCAGCTAACCGTTCTTTTTCAAAGTAGTTATATGATTTCAAGTTCCTTCATCATTCATCAAGAATAGAGGCATTTCAGAGAAAGGCATTGCCTGCTATAAGAATACGGCCCACTTCTGTAAAATACTTGACTGTCCCGATTAAGATGAATGGGAGGCTTAGGGTATTTGCTGATATCCAACAGTGTTCTAAGATTATTTAAGTTCTCCATGGCCATTCTTAGTGTGACTCTGCCTTTAGTTAACTTATAAAAATGTATTGAGTACCTTAGAGACAAAAGCCCTGAGGTAAGTAGGGAAGCAGATGACCTGAAGGCAGCACAAGCAGGAAGGGGTAACAGGGGAGGCTTTCTCATTCTATCCTGACAAAGTGTTGCCCTGTGGGGTCAGGCCAACTTTCAGGATCTCAATATTGGGCTGTTAGACAGGATGGTGTGACACAATTGCACATATACAAACACAAACATCAATTAGGTGCGTGCACACACACACACACACACACACACACACACACACACACACACACTAACAGCTCATGCACATACACATCCAAACCAGCCCAGGCACATGCATACCTATCACCAATTCAAGCACATACACTATACATCCCCAAAGTTATACACAGATCACTAATTCATATGTCCTGCACACAATGCCATATATATATATATATATATACACACACACACACACACACCAGCAACTCAGATACACATACGTTCAAAAGAACCAGGGATTAGAACTGGTAGACTAGAGGGGCCTGGGCTGAAGAACTGAGGCTCAGGGGTAACATTAGGTTAATTGATCTTTATTGATTAAATGACAATGCCCAAAGCCTACAGGACAGGGGAGCGATGCCAGCACAGAGGCTTGGACTGGAGCCAGAGCTACGGGGGAACTGAAAAGGTAGGTGGGGAGAGGGAAAATGGGACTAAGGGAAAGTGTGGGTGTTAAAGAGGGGCTCTGGGTGTGGGGAGCCAGAGGATGGCTCTGGGGCAGCTAGAGAAGTTACAGGGAGTGGCAGTAGGTGCTGGGAGCTAGAGAAAGGCTCTGGGAGCTGGAGAAAACTGCAGGACAGCGCTGGGAAGCTGCCGGGGGGGGGAGGGGGAGGGATGACTACAGAAGGTGTGGGGGAAGCCTGAAAACAGAGAGAGGGAGAGCAGAAAATCACAGGAAAAGCAGCAGGAGAGACTGAAAGCTAGCAGGGGCAGCAGGAAAGCAGACAAGGCAGCAGAAAGTCATAGGGAAAAGGCAGTATTAGCGTGGGGAGCAGGGAGACAGCAGAAAATCACAGGAAAAATGGCAGGAGAGACTGAAACGCAGCAGGGCAATGGGAAAGCAGAGAAAGGCAGCAGAAAGCTATAGGGAAAAGGCAGTAGGAATTGAGAGGAGATCAGGAAACTAATGGAGAGGGTTGGGGGCTGGAGCTGAGAGAGAGAATGAGGCTGGAATTTAATTAAGGAAGGGACTGGGATTCAGTAAAACATGACCCAACTCTGGGTTGCAAATGACAGTGGTTTTATTGAACAGGGGAGATGGTGACACAATATCTTATTGGTTCACTTGCACCCACCCCACCCACCCACCCAATGGCAGCAGGGGTTAGAGAGGCTTGGTGCAGGGGCTGAAGTCCACTGAAGTCCAGGAGAGAGAGAGAGAGAGTCCAAATTGTAGGAGGAGGTGTGCAGGTAATATCTACCTATCCAGGCTGGAAAGGGGGCCTTGTCCAGTAGGTGTTGTCCAGAGGGGGGTCACCGGCAGGGCCTCTGGGTGGATAGGTGGTGTGACATGGTGCTGGTCCAGATGGAGAGGGTGTCCCACTGGGTCTGTCTTCACATCCTCTTCTTATAGGGGCAGACCTTGTGTGACCCTAATGACAGGAGGAATGCCCAGGCAAGAATCAGCCCCTGGCGTACTGAGCATGTGTGCTCCATGCAGGGATGTGCAGTTTCAGGTGTCTGTAATGGTGAGAGTTGCTGGTTCTGCAGGGACTTTTGTCTTTGAAATGCTGGGTTTTTGTCTCTGTTCCTGGGTGAGGTCCATGGTTCCTGGATGAATCAATGCAAGGTGATGGCGCAGTCATTACAGGCCATTCAGTAGAGGCCTGCTACCATTGTATTTCAGTCATTCCCAATCATTCTCATTCATCCGGGAACCAATTTACATGGGAGGGGTACGTGACTCATACAGTTGCACCATGGGATGCCCAGGCAGAGGACAGAAGATGGAGGCTTGACATGACTTTGGTTCACTTACAAACACAGGCCAAAACCATACAATATCCAGATGAAACAATAAAAATCAATATGAAAATGATAAAAATACAATATACAACAGTAAGAATCAATAAAAGCCTCATAATAATACAATATACAACAGTGGCTATCCAAACTCAAAAACTTGCTACCAAAATAAAAATGTTTAAAGCTTATCCTAAATCTGAGCTCACTTATACTTCTCTATAGGGAATAGAGAGGGAGAGAAAAAGTCAAATGGTTGGGGAAGGGGAGGGAATGCATTAAAAAAAAGTAGGGTGATCATCTAGTTGTATCACATATCTGTACACATATACACGGAGCCTGAAAAACAAGCAGGAAGAATTGGAAGTCCTCACACAGTCACAGAACTATGATGTTATTGGAATAACAGAGATTTGATTTAATAGCTTACATGACTGGAGAACTGTCATGGATGCGTATAAATTGTTCAAGAAGGACAGATCAGGGAGAAGAGGAGGAGGAATTGCTTTTTATATAAAAATATGATTGCTTGAGGCACAACTCCCCCTCCCCACCACCTGGCTAAAACCTATTGTTTCCCATTCCCTCTGAGCCTCACTGCCACATATTTGTATTTTCACACACCTGTATTTTGTGTATTGGCTTTTATTCTGCCCAGGAGAGAACACAAAACACCAGCAGACTCCCTATGCCTGAAGAAGGGTGTTTATGCCCAAAAGCTTGCAGAGAACATTTTTTCCAACTATTTAGTTTGTCTAACAAAAGATATCACATCTACCCAAAGAACCTTGTCTGCATAAAACTGGAGATATTGGGTGTGTGTAGATGAAACGGCCCTACATGGAAGCAGTGGGTTTTAAAAACACCACTTCAATTTAGAGCTCATTAAACTCCCATGTCATGCACACACCTCACTGACTTAGCTGCCTCTCCTGCAGCGAGGGGAGGATGGGCTGCTAGCAGGCAGAGCAGTCCCTGGATTGCAAGGTGGGGCTGGTGCTTCCCTCCCAGGCAGCAGCCACCTGCAGGCACCTGGGTCAGGCAGTCCTGGGGGGCACCACAGCCACAGAGGGAAGCACCCAGTCCCCACGCAGCTTGGGCAGGCTCCAGAGGAAAAAAAAATAAAGATCAGGCTCACCGCTTTTCTTGGGCAGAGCCTGCTTTCCTGGGCTCCTGTCAGGCTGCCTGCAGGGCTTCCTGCAGAGCCATGGAGCTGCACAGAGCCTGGTGCTTCACTCCATGGCTGTAGGGACAGCAAACTAAAACTCCTCAAAGGAGTTTTAGTTTGCTGTGCCCCAAGTCATTTAAGGTGCATTACACTGCTGAATTTCCTACAGCAGCTGGAATTAATGCACAATACACTGCTGAGGCATGTAAACACCGACACCATTAAAGTGGTGCAAAAGCATTTAGCTCACTGTAAAGTCACATGCACACACACCTCTCATTTCATCTACACACGGCCGCTATCAAAGGCCTATCTCAGTTAGGGTCATAGGGGAAAGTAACAAGGGTCATGTTGTGGTGGGCAGCAGTGACTATGAGATAACAGATCATTTTTGGCAGTCCCTTGATGTTGAGGATGATGTCCATCAGTCTTAATGGGTCCTCAGGTGACTGAGGAGCCTGATTCTGGATACACACATTCTTCGACAACAGGGGAATGTTGTTACATAGGAAAGTGAGATTTGCAGCCCCAGGTTGCTATCCTTCTCCTTCCTCCACCACTGCCTTTCCACCTCAGTATCAAGTCTTTGGGCCTCAAAGTGGTGCGTGCCTTGGTGGACCAGTTGATGCCACACCGAATGGTCAGCAGCTTGCTCCTCCCTGCCATTGGTGTCAATGCCTCTGTGCTTGAGGGTGACCTTGAGCCTGTCTTTGTACTGTTTCCTTTGGCTGCCCTTTGAGCATTGGCCAATGGAGAGCTGGGAAAAGAGAATCTGGCAAGGGAGGCAGTTCTCAGATATCTGGATGCAGTGGCCCATCCATTGTAGTTGATTTCTCAAGAGCAAGGTTTTGATGCTGGTAGATGCAGCCTCATGGAGGACAATTGTGCTGGTCCACCTCCCATTTCATCCCCAGGATTTGACACAAGCACCACTGGTGAAAGCTCTTGAGGGTCTTAATGTGGCATTGGTAGATGGTCCAGGTTTCACTGCAGTAGAGAAGGGTGGTCAGCACAATCCTGAGGAAAGGACAGCAGACGAACAAAGACCCTGGACTTCAGAAAAGCAGACTTTGATTCAGGGAACTCATGGGCAGGATCCCCTGGGAGGTCCGTCTGAGGGGGAAATGAGTCCAGGGGAGCTTGTTGCACTTTCAAAGAAACCTTACTAAGGGCACAGAAGTGAACCATCCCAAAGTGCACTAAGACTAGCAAGTATGGCAGAAACCAGTTTGGCTTAGTAGGAAACTCTTTGGTGAGCTAAAACACAAAAAGAAGCTTACAGGAAGTGGAAACTTGGACAAAGGTTTAGGAAGGAGTATAAGAGTACTGCTTGGGCATGCAGGAATAAAAATCAGGAAGGCCAAAGTGCAACTGGAGTTGCAGCTAGCAAGCAACATGAAATGCAACAAAAAGGACTTCTACAAGTATGTCAACAACAAGAGGAAGATCAGGGAAAGTGTGGGTCCCTTACCGAATGGAGAAGGCAATGTAGTGACAGAGGATGCAGAAAGGCTAAAGAGCTCAACGTCTTTTTTACCTCTGTCTTCATAGGCAAGGTCAGCTACCAGACTACTGCACCTGGCAGCACAGTTTGGGGAGGAGATGAGCAGCTGACAGTGGTGAAAGAAAAGGTTAGGGACTTTTTAGAAAAGCTGGAGTTTTACAAGTTCATGGGGCCAGATGTGATGCACCTGACCGTGTTGAGGGAGTTGGCTAGTGTGATTGCAGAACTGTTGGCCATTATCTCTGAAAGCTCCTGGCAATCAGGAGAGGTCCTGGATGATTAGAAAAGGCAAGGATAGTGCCCACCTTGAAGAAAGGGAAGAAGGAGAATCTGGGGACCTCCAGGCCACTCAGTCTCACCTCAGTCCCTTGAAAAGTCATGGATCAGGTCCTCAAGGAATCCATTTCTAAGCATTTGGAAGAGAAGAAGTTGATTAGGAACAGTGAACATGGATTCACCAAGGGCAATCATGCCTGAATAACCTGATTGCCTTCTATGACAAGATGACTGGCTCTGTGGGTGTGGGGAAAGCAGTGGATGTGACATATGTTGACTTTAACAAGGCTTTTGATATGGTCTCCCACAACATTGTTGCAAGAAAGCTAAGGAAGTATGGGATGGTTGAATGGATTGTAAGGCGGAGAGAAAACTGGCTGGATCATTGGGCTTAGAGGGTAGTAGTCAATGGCTCAATGTCTAGTTGGCAGCCAGTATCAAGGGGTCAGTCCAGGGACTTGCTTTGTTCAATATCTTTATTAATGACCTGAAAGATGAGATGGTGTACACCTTCAGCAAGTTTACAGATGACACCAAGATGGGGAGAGTAGTAGATATGCTCGAAGGTAGGGTTACAATTTAGAGAGACCTTGACAAATTGGAAGATTGGACCAAAAGAAATCTCATGAGGTTCAATAAGGACAAGTACAAAGTCATGAATTTGGGACGGAACAATCCCATGCCCTGGTAGAGAATGAGGATCAATTGGCTAACCAATATCTCTGTAGAAAAGGACCTGGGGGTACAGTGGACATTAACCTGAATATGAGCCAATATATGTCCTTGTTGAAAAGAAAGCTAATAGCATGCCAGGATGCATTAGTACCTTAGTCAGTATTTCCTTAGCTGTTGCCAGCAGATTAAGGGAAGTGATTCTTTCCTTCTATTCAGAACAGGTGAAGCCACATCTGGAGTCCAGTACTGAGTCCATACTGGAGTACTATGTCCAGCTTTGGGCCCCCTGCTACAGTAAGGATGTGGACAAATTGGAGGGAGTCCAGTGGAGGGCAACGAAAATGATTAGGGGGATGGGGCACATGACTCATGAGGAGAGGCTGTGGAAATTGGGTTTATTTAGTTGGGAGAATGCGACAGCTGAAAATATTGTCTGTGTGATAAAGATGCTTGCTGAAGGCTCTATGAAGATTAGACCAAGTGTTTTTCTGTCATTTGTTCAGATATTAATCTATATGTTGTTGCTAAGAGTCTAATTAAAGTCTAAGATGTAGTAAGGCCTTGTATGAAGTATGAGCCCTAGTAAATTTAGCAAAGCTTTATAGAAGTGATGATAGGCCCTGTGGCATAGTTAAAATTAACCTTATCAGAAGAATGTAAGGCTTGTACTGCTATTGGTCAGACTAAGGACAGTTGAAGTAAAAAGAATCTGAATGGCTGTAAGGTATCAGCATAGCCCAGAAGTTATAAATTGGCTGACACATCTGGAAATCATTTAGAAGGAAGATGTAGCTCTGTGAAAGAAGTACTGATATAAGATTAGCTGCTGACCTGAATCAGTGGGCCCGTGGATCTCAAGGATCCCAAGGACTGAATACCAGTGTCCATCCCAGTACACCTTGAACAGTGCTGGTTGGAGACGCCTGGCTTCGCTGAGCTTTGCAGAAGAGAAACTTGTTGTACATCAGGCATCAGAGGGGACTGCTGATAAGTTGCCGCTGCAAATTATTATTGTCTGTCTGTTGTTTTGTTACCTGTGCATAGTTGTGTTTTTGTTAAATCAATAAACTTCTCTTACCTTTCTACCCCCAACCATACTCTCAATCCCAAAACCTCTGCAGGCGACTGGGACAGGAGAAGACAAGACTTAGGGAGGATTTAATAGCAGCCTTCAACTGCCTGCAGGGTGGTTCCAAAGAGGATGGAGCTAGACTGTTCTCAGTGGTGGCAGATGATAGAACAAAGAGCAATGATCTCAAATTGCAGCAAGGGAAGTTGAGATTAAATATTAAGGAAAACTTTCTCATGAGGACGGTAGTAAAGCACTGGAGCATTATCCCCCAAGAAGTTGTGGACGTTCCATCCCTGGAGGTTTTTAGGACCCAGCTAGACAAAACTTTGGCTGGGATGATATATTTGGGATGGTCCTGCTTTGAGCAGGAGGTTGGACTAGATGAGCTCCTGAGGTCACTTCCACCCCTAGTTTTCTATGATTTTTACTGTAATTTTCTGTTTAATATTAGTTTAATATTAGTTAAGTTCCTTATTTACAGATATTAAACTTTTTTCAGGAGGCTGAGAAAAGGAGTTAGAAATTGTAAAATAGGAAAAGACAAATTAATATATACAGTAAAAAAATTAATACGCCAATCTTTTCCCTGCTAAGATACATCCAGTGAGTCTGTGGTATGAAGATATTAAGAAGCACATCTTTGACACCAAACTTTGTAATTGTTATTTTTGGGCTATTATATATTGTGTAAATATACAGTAGGCCAACACTAATAGGTGGAACTTTGACATGACCCCATTTAATGGCTCCAAAGGGAATTTTTATGATGTATTATGTTAACTTGTAGTATTGAGATAGTGTGATGTTAATATATGTAAGGTAGAAATTCAGTGTGTAGCATTCCAGCAGACAAATAATGTAGCTGTTATTAATGTGTATTAAATTTATGCCGGCAGGCCATAAATCAGGAGCCATTGTGCTATGGCTGTACCAGGATAATGGACATGATGTCTCCAAACAAAGCAGATTGCAACCCAAGAGAAGGGATGATCTGAACTCACAAGATAGTGAGTTGTCATATTGAAAACAACGTTTAAAAACGTTCAGGGTTTTGCAGGGTCAGTGTTTAAATATACAATGAGGGATACTGGGTAGATAAAATAAGCAGCCTGGGAAGAGCCCAAGGGAGGAAGGAGAGGCTAACAAGCATTGGTGACAGCAGCACTTAATTAGAGATGGCTGAATGACTGGGAGACCCTAAGATCCAGTGATTTTTGCACTGAAGTTTTTATTCTAACTTTAGATCTTGGACCCTGGTGCCCACAAGGGAGATTATTAATCTTTCATAAGGAATTCTTTTTAAGTATGGAAATGTTGTTATTCCTCCTTGGTTTGAATATTGAGTGAAAGCTGGGGAAGAGAAGGGGTAGAACGAAATGCATCAGTTGTGTTTTACTCACTCCTTTATAAAGGCACTGGCACACTATTAACAGCAGCACGAATGCTTCGGTTGCTGCAGTAACAGCATAGTAAAGTGTTTTACCTACTCTTGTAACTGTATTCTAGAGTGGTTTTTAGCAAATACAAAGACATACAATACATTTGGTAACATATAGTAGATCTACACATTGTTGATTTCCATAGTTACTGCTATGCCAATGGAGAATGATAGGAAATTTTAGGAAAGAGTTTTTACAAAAAACAGAGATGTGACCTATTTAGCTATGCATTTCTAATGCAGCCATCACCATGCTATCTGTCTGCTGTCTGTACCAGACATTAATTGAATTTGTAATTTTAAAATAGATATGTTCCAAACACATCCTGTGGAGTATTTTTTACTCATTCAAGGTGTATCTTGAATCCTAGTATTTTTCATTTTTTGCTGTGAACTCTGGCACAAACTCTACAATGTATTTTTCAAAATAATTGAAGATCTGTCTGAAATATCTTAATGTGGCTATAGCATTGCTCTTGTGCTATAGCACAGGAATACTATAACTTGGGTTTCCTGGAACATTCCCCAAAGCTGGAAGCTACACAAATAATTGTCAGAAAAGATGCTAGAGCTATTTCAGCAGAACCATGCTGTGACTATTCTGGCAATTGAGTCCATTGATTTCAGAAGTATCTGTATTCATTCTTGTCTTTATATAAAAGCTCCTAAATGACAGTGTTTCTTCAGAAAAGACACTTCAAGATACAGCAGTGATTGGCAAACATTTAGAAAAGAAAAGAACCCCTCCTTACTAACAAACAAAAAAATTGAAGCTTTGCTTTAGCTAATCCAGAATTTTTTCATTAGGAAGCAGAGTGGAGATATCTGAAAAGAAGGTGTCTTGAAGGGGTTTTAAGTTCAAGTATTGTTTCCCACAAAACAGCAATAATAGAAAATGTCATTACATCTCCCATTTTAGGTCAGCCTGCATCAGGAAAAGCAGAGAGGAGTGTGAACATTTGAAATAATCAGAGTTTCTTCTTTTTCTTTTTTTACTTACTGTTTTTGTATGTGTGAATTAGAGCTCCTGAAGTTTCCAGATTGACAACCATGCTGTTGCCAATTCTGTGTATGATCTGTGGATAGAGAACTCCAGCCTCCAGGGCTGTCAACTTAACACTTTTCATAGAAACTGAATTCACACTTTATTTAAAGTGCCCTGCTGTACATAAATCTAAAATACACTTTACTTTTATAGACTCTAAAGGGCCAAGCCATCAATCATCTCTGAAGTTCTCAATCTAAGGAGTTGAGAATATAAATTAAGAGTTCACAAGCCTCTTCCTTTATTGCTAAGTGAAAGGAGAGCCTTGGCTAGGCTGAGGCCTGGTGGCAGCATGTTTCAAAGGGAAGGAAAAGAATTGAAAACAATTTTGTGTGTTAAATTATTACAATTAAGTATTAAAAAAGATCCTCTTTCCTAAGTCCCTGTTGTCTCTTGAGATACAATCAAAATACAAATTAATTAAGATACAGACAACTCTTAGTTAATACTTTTCACAAAAGAGAAGTAGTAAAAAAAAAATCAAAATTCATCTCCTCCGCTGTGGCAAAACCCTAATCCCACCACCAAACAAAAATCCCAAACTGTGCATAGTATTCCAGTTGAAATAAATGGAAGTTTGGCTTGAGGAAAGGATGTATTGATTTGGGGGGAAACAATGTTCTAAACACATACCGGTAGGAGTTCATTTCTGCCAGCTCAGTGGAATGAGCTATAGGGGAAGATCCTATTCAGTGTCAAGTGTATCAGAATAGGCTCCAGACCTTTGATAGTCAGAGAAGTCATGGTTTTCAAAGTATTATTCATTTTACTTGCCAAATCCATCTCGCAAATAATAGTCATTGTGCTTTCATTTTCTGCTCAGTGTTTCAAACATTGATTTCATTACTTGAATGTCCATTAAGGACTTTAAGCTGCTTCTTTTAATGGTCTGCAATAACACAAATCCAGTAGATATGTTGAAATATCATTAGAGACACAAATTAAAATCAAAACAAGAACATTTGTAGTAGGTTGTCACTTTGAGTGAGTGGAATGACAGCCCAAGTTTGAATTTCTTTGCTATTGTCAGTTCTTGTTAGACCTTGAACATTAAATTAATGTACTGTGAAGTTACTTTTTGTAATTTTATTGCTTGAATAAAACAGATACCAGGAAAGTCAAAATGAATAGAGAGCCAGGTATCATTTTTGAGTGAAATTTGCTCATAAAAATGAATGACTAAAGACTTAATCTAATGTTCATCACTGAAGGCAGTGGATCAGGTCCTAAGGAACTTGTCTTAGTTTAGCATTGGATAGGAAGAAAACATGCAAGCTTTTACATATCCCTCTTTACCTGCAGCAAGAAACCAGTTTGCTTTGGCAGCGGCAGTTTTTCCTTGAAAAGAGGCTGATCAGCATGACAACATTTGCACCATTTTTTTGAAGAACATAAGAAACATATTTTAAAGATGTACCAGTACATACACCTGTAAAATCAAGACTGCAATATGAACATATTAAATATTTATGTAGCAATTTGCCATCACAGTTCCATAAGAATATTCAGTTATAAGACTTCTGGTACTATTTATAAATGAGTTACTAAAAAGCTTAAAACTATGAACTTTGGAATTAGGTTGTTTCCTCTGTAAATTCTGTGGGAATCAGTAAATAGTAAAAGTTATTTATCTGAATTCATAGCAGTTTGAGCTTGAAGAAATTTATATTTTTCTTTGTATTGCAGTTCTTTTAAGAAACTTAAAGATGTCATCAATAAAGTTGTTTTTTACTTCAAAACCTCTCTTTGGAAATTATTTTCAGAAGTACATGATGTCAAAATTTACCACCATATCTGCTATCAAAAAAGCTACAGATAAAATCAGTGCCTCTCTATCCATGTGCTCTTAGTAGAAGTTCATCTTTGAATCCTTAGCTAGATCCTGATTTCTGTTTGCACTGAAATTAAGATTCTCCTCTCCCTTCCAGAAGTGTACATAAGGTCCGACCCTTTCTTACCCTCCTTCTTACCTCTCTCTTTCTTTAGGTTTTTCTATTTCATTTGTGTCCTAAAAAACATTTAGCCTTTTCTTCCATATTTGCTTGCATGCTTGGAAACACTTTCATATTCTTGAACAACATATTTTTCAACTGGTGATATGAAACATTCATTTTTTTTTTTTCCATTTGCTGGATAGTGAATATCATCCCTGAAAATCAGATACCAATTACTCTACAAGCTCTTAGGCATTAAGGCATATCACACATTTTTTGAGTATAAATGTGTCTATTTTTCCAACATTGCTGTAAAAGTGACATCAGTACAACTACATTCTACAGCCATAAGGTAAACCAATAAAACTATATTACATAAACCATCAATAACTTATGAGCAGTGTTGATTGACCAATGAAGGCACTTATTTAGAAATAATTATTTGATGGGAAAATGGCAAAATATGTTTTGAATATTATTCTGTCTAGTTTATGTAGAACAGTCATTTATATAAGAGAAATGATAATGTCTTATAGAGGTGGACCATGAAGGTTTATAGCTGGCTATGAAAAAAAATTCAGAAATTGCAACACTTTGCTCAGCCAACAGAGTCGGGATAATCTGAAATATAAAAAAGTAATTTTGAATCTGTGGAATAATTTAAGATTATGAATTGTATAAATGGTCAATAAAACATGGCTGACAGAGAATAACTCTGACAAAGAAACTTTTAACAATCATCTGAGAGCCATGGTAAATATTAAGGTAATATGAATAACATGTTTTCATCTCAGTAGTTAAAAACATGGCTTTGTGATCATGTCCTTATATTGAGAAGAGTCCTACTGTTGTCTCTTTGATAGTGTTAAGTACTAACTATAAAAAAGTACCAGAAAATTACATTTCCTGTAATTCTCTGTAAGCATTTCCAGTTCACTTCCGGGTAAGATGCCAAGCATGAAGGCCCCCTCCCCGTGCTCCTGTGGGATGCTACATCTGCCCCAGCATCATAGGGTTCATGAGCTGCACCTGATACCTCAAGGTATGTAAAAAAAACATTTAAAGCTGTGTCTATGTCCGAATCACTGGTTCTCTGAATCAGCATCAAATCTTCAGATTTTGATTCAGCTAAATCGAATTCAGGACAATGATCTGAATGAACAAATCAAATCACTGTCCCCAGTTCGGGTCAAATCCAAAACCAAATCAAATACGTCCCATTTCACACACCCATAATACCTACACTGTAAAAGGCCTGAGATAGGAAGCACTGACGTGAATGCCTCCTCCCAGCAGAGCAGTAAGGCTGCATCTTACATTCATTTCTGAAAGTAGTGCTTGCAATGCAGGAAGGACATGCATAGCTACATTATTCCATAAGACTGTACTTTTAAAATATAGATTTGGCCTTCACTGGTTTGAGGTGTCATAGTGCCATTGACTTCAGTGGAGTTGATGCACCGATAGCATTTTGTACTGGGTGAGGAACTAGTCCCAGAAACTCTGATATGCCACTCTGTAGACTTTTGTGGTTACAGTCTGAGAAGGAAGAAGGCAGTGAATTTAGGGTCTAGAATACCACCATATGTTATTACTTGGTATAATCCTATTTGTAAAAGAATGTGTTGAATAAAGTCTTATTTTTTTTGTCGATGTCAGTTCTTCAATTCTAAGGCAAACAATCCCTCTAAATTTTTGCAAATGCATACAGAATTTACTACCTCTTCTAAAGTGTTCATTTAAAGTAGCTATGCCCTATTAAATAGTTATCCCATTTCAACACAGAGGTGGCTGCTTTTCACAAGAGTAAAATAATTTATATATTTACATTGTGGAATGTATTGAATCCACCAGAATAAAAAGTTATGTATAAATGTAAGTTAGCATCATTATTTGCTGTTCTCTCAAGCCAGATGAGTTAAAATATTTGAATATATTTAATAGGAAAAATGTACATGAAAAAGTTCTAGTGAATGGCTGAGATTATAAAATCAATAAAACAGGTCAGGCAACAACATTATCTACATGTTATAGGGCTTCTAAATATTGTTATAATATGACTAGATTATGTTTGGATGCTAAATCTAGATGACATTTCAGTTTATACTGTACTTGGATTTATGATTTATATGGCACATGGGAGAGTGGTATTTGGTGTTCATTGGAAAAGAGACAAGTAGTAAATATTTTGATTGTTTCAGTAGAATTTGCTATTTAACATCGATACAATGAACATATGATTAATATAAAAAGCTTGTTTTCACTGCTATAAATCAATAACAACCTTTCAATAGGCTCCGGAACGGCAAGAGTTAGGCTCCGGAGCAGTGAGAGACATGCGGGTGAAAGCCCGCTGTGCCCCCGCTTCCCCAAAGCCCCCCCAGAAACCCCCCAGCAGCCGCGGAGCCCCCTGTCAGCCTCCAGCACAGCTGGAGGTAAGTGGGGCCTGTGGTGGGAGGCGGTTAACCCTTAGAGAGTGGGAGGAGGTGGCTGAGTGGAGCTGGGCTGAGTCTCGCCCCGCCCAGGCCCCTACTTGGCCCAGCCCTCCAGGGAGCCATGTGACCAAAGCAGTGTGAACAGGATGCACAAACAGGCACGCTTGTCTGCCGGCGCATGAGTTAGTGTGGAGTTCATGCAGAAGGGTGTGCGGGAGAGCCCAAGGCCCTGCCTGTGAGCCCCGCAGGGTAGGCAGACTCAGGCCCAGCCCGCCTACCAGTGGCATGCTGCGGATGGGCACTCACCGCACCCCAAGAGTCCCCTCAGGGTCTGCACCCCCCCTCTGGCACCTTAGAGATGGCCAGCCTGACGGAGCCCATGATTCTGGGCTCTACGCAGATGGAGCCCCTGGCTTTCAGCTGTGGGGGCTGCCTGTCCCTTTTTCAGGCTCTGGGGCCTGGGAGCATGGCTGCCTCCCCTTGTGGGGTCTGCTCCCTTTTGGGATCTCTGGTGTGCCAGCTGGAGGAGATCCAGGCCACAGTCCAGAGACTGCGTGACATCAGGGACTGCAAGCAGGAGATAGACTCCTACTGCCAGGCCCTTCTCCCCCGGGAG
>NW_005841848.1:4970084-4971023 GCF_000455745.1 Alligator sinensis | reverse complement strand
TGGGAAGAGCTGGCCTCCACCGCTCTCCACTGGGGAGGAGGCTCTTCTCAGCCAGACTGGCTGACCTGCTCCACTGGGATTTAAACTAAGTCCCCTGGGGAACGGGGGGACTACCGCCACTGCTGGCCCACTGAACAACCCCTGAAAAGCCAGCAGGCCAAGGCACTTAAGGGAGCCCACCTCTGCCTCAGCCCTGGTACAATCTGTGGGCAAGGCAAGAGCCCCCAAGGGGACTCTTGCCTGCCTGTACATAAATGCCAGGAGCTTGGGGAATAAGCAGGAGGAACTCATCCTCCTGCTTAACGCAAATAATTACGACATCATAGGGATAATGGAGACCTGGTGGGACTCCACCCATGACTGGACTATGGGTATAGATGGCTATACCCTGTACAGGAGGGATCGAGTAGATAAAAGAGGCAGGGGTGTAGCTCTCTATGTTAAAGAAAGCTATGCGTCCCTGCAAGCTGATGTTTGTGACCAGGGTGGATGACTGGAGACCCTCTGGGTCAAAATCCATGGGGAACATGGCACAGGGAACACAATGGTGGGAGTCTACTACAGACCTCCCACCCAAAGTCAAGAGCTTGACCAGGGGTTTGCCCGGGAACTGGCTAAGGCCACATGCCCCTGGACCATGGTTGTCATGGGTGACTTCAATTACCCAGACATCTTATGGGAAGATCACTCAGCAAAATCTGAGTGGTCGCAAAACTTCCCATTGTGCGTGGATGACCTCTACCTGACTCAAGAAGTTTGCGGGCCAACAAGAGGGAAAGCGCTGCTCAATCTGGTACTGGCTACTGGGGATGACCTAATCAATGACCTAGTGATTGATGGAAAGCTGGGTAACAGCGACCACAAGCTGATCACTTTCACCATCCACCGTAAAGCTGGAAAGTCAGTCAGCAACACTGAAGTCCTTGACTTCAGGAAAGC